>NW_021605367.1:1094291-1139192 GCF_004785775.1 Grammomys surdaster | reverse complement strand
TCCCAGCACTTGGGAGGCAGAGGCAGGCGGATTTCTGAGTTCGAGGCCAGCCTGGTCTACAGAGTGAGTTCCAGGACAGCCCGGGGTATAAAAGAGAAACCCTGTCTCGAAAAACAAAACAAAAAAAACAAAAAAAAAGAAAAGAAAGAAAGAAAGAAAGAAAGAAAGAAAGAAAGAAAGAAAGAAAGAGAGAAAGAGAGAAAGAGAGAAAGAAAGAAAGAAAATGTCTGCAGAAGGCACACAGGCAACAGGTTGAGGGTATGAACACGGAGTGAGAGTAGAGGTCTGCCCAAGGTTTCGGTAGGAAAGGGGGACTAGAGGTGTGAGCTGCCACCTATGACACTCCTCTGTAGGATTGGAAACCCATCTTTAGGAGTCACAATGTTCACAGGTGTAGCCACCTGCTACCCTTAGTTCAGCTGTCTCCTCTAGAGCCTGACATCCTGGCCAGTTCTATACCTAGCCAGATACTCCTTTCTACCTGAGCAAGTAGACAAACTCCTGACCTGAAATACTCCTGCTCCAGCAGTATTGGGGCTGGGAGGCAGTCAACCACATTGTACTTGCCATGACTGTGCTCCCGAAATAATTGAAGTACTGATAACAAACACGTTAGGCCACTCTTCCAGTACACAGGCTCCATTACCTGTGTGTCCTTCCTAGAAACACTGGACAAGTACCATTAGGGTCCCAATCAAAGGAAGAGCAGGCATGGCCCAGGGGACCCACAGACCCCACCCTCCATCCTAGGGCCCAAGGCTTCTCCTCCCCCAGATCTTCTGGCCTTGGGCACATGCAATGATAGAGAAGTGAAAGGAGCTGGCCCACCAGGAAAAAGAGGAAGGAGAGGGGACTGACTGGGACAAAGAAGGACTATGGTATCTTGAAGGAGCAGCAGAGCATCTTGGGAGAGCCCAGGTCTCTCCAGAGGGCTGGCTCCTGCCCACGACTCAAGCCTCGCCTTCCTCCTACCCTCTGTGTCGAGCTTGCTGGGCCTAGGTGGAACCTATTCTGATACCTCCCCAAGGTACCTTCTCTCCCTGCCCTGGGAGAGGTTGAGAGAGCTTGTCTTTCCCATCTGTGCAATGGGATTGCTCAAACCTTCTGAGCTCTTATACGGGATCCCTACCCAGTAGAAGGGTAGCAATGCAAACAGCCCCCAAAACTTCTCTCCCTTACCTCCTAGGCTGCTAAGCCTTAGGTCTAAATCTAGCTGCAGAGTAGCATAGGAACTCCCCATAGGATAGAGGCTAAGTTCAATGCCTCTCTCTCTGAATCTGTCAGCCTTGGTAATAGAGAAGAGACTCTGTCCTAAGAGGCCACCGTGGACAACAGGAAGAAGGGATGGTCCAGGTGACCTGCCCTCTGCCTCCTGACAATCCTTCTTGCCCTTCTTTAGTCACCAACTTATATCTGACCGACCTCAGGGGCCTTTGTGCTTGCTTACCTTCCCCCAGCTTGGCCTCATCATTTGATACCTCCCTCTCCAAAGGGACTTTAGCATCATCTCTAGCCCACCTGGGTGTTGTTCTTTCGATGTTTGTTTTTTTAAGCCAGGGTCTCACAGGGCCCAGGCTAGCCTCCAACTCTGCAAATAGCCAAGGCAGGTCTTGAACTTCTGATTCCTCCTGCCTCCACCTCCCGATTCCTCCACCACCACCCACTTCTTTGGTGTGCTGTTTATAGAACTAGGACTCCATCAGCAGCAGGTGTATTTACATGCTTTGTGTCTGTCTGTCCTAGGTCTTGTGACCTAACCCTCTAGAACAGATAAGATCTCATAAAATGCTATGACGCGCACACATTTCCAGCACAATGCAACCGAGCTGAACAAGGACTGAGGGGTCTGTGCCCCAGACCCCACTACCCTCTCCTCGCTACGGAGCTAAGAGGAGTTGCCCTTCCTTCCGCAAGGCCAGGAAAGCAGAGGCAGAGCATGGGCTGTCCTTTCCGGCTGCCGCCGAGCTCTGGCTGCACCCGGAGCTGCGGGTGTCCACCTCCATACAGGATCCGGTCGTGACCGCTAGGGTCCCCAGAAACTTCTCAAAGGTTGTCTTGCGGCTGTACCCCAAGTGGCACGGGGACAGAAGGAGATTGTAGGCCCGAGCCCGAAGAAGGAGCAGGATAGGGCCTCCTCGCTAGCTTGGTGGAGCAGGAGATGAGGACTCGGCCGCGCTTACCTGAGAGCTGGGCTGCGCAGGCCGCGGGACTCCGACCCCTCAGAGGTAGCGAGAACCGGGGAGCGTCGCGCAAGAGCCGCAGCTGAGGTTTTATGTGGGTCGGTCGTAAGAGGCCAGACGCCGCCAGCGCGCAGGACTCAACGGGACCCGCCGACTTCCCTGGTCCTCCCCTGGCAGCCGCGACTTGCAGGCGCCTTGGCTAGTGTTTTTCGTCTAAGCAAAACTGTGAAAACAGTCACAACCCCTGTTTGTGGCACTCATCCCCGCCCCCCTGCCTCCAGCAGCCTATCGTAACGGGATCCCACCCACAGGGGTGGAACAGACCAATAAAATTCCTCAGGGGGTAAGGCGGCCCGCGGAGCTCTTAAAGGGACTGCAGTCGAATCGAAGCAAAGCGTGGGTGACAGAAACTTCAAACGGGGGAATTTTTTTCTGCACAGCTCACCCCTAAAGCGTTTCGGGAAGCGCACCGAGCACTCTCTGTCTTTGCCCCTCATCTTCCTGCGGTCAGCTCTGGTCCTCCGACCGGGTCGCCCTATTTCTTTGAGGGTGGAGCCTAAGGGACTGGCACCCCATAATAGTGACCTCTGGTCACCTGGACCGGGAAGGAGGGAAGGGAGGGCATCCCTTCCTCGGACGCTGTCTGCTTACCCACTTCAAAGGAATCTGGTGTTTACAGGGCTCCAGTCCCGTCTCAGTCATCCTGAAGACTGGGTGCTATTAGTCGCGTTTTTCAGAAGAAACCTGACATTTCTTGAAGGGGTTAAGGGAATGAGTCCAAAGTCATCGGGATAAGAAGTGGCCAGACCAGATCTCCTGCTTAAGCAGGTGCCTTTCAGAGGGACAGTCTTCCCTGACTGTCGCCTTCCCACCCACCCACCCCTCAGGCGGGCGCCTCTGTGGTGTGCGACGCCTCCAGGGCAACTTGGAGGCCTCCTTTCTGGTCACCTGCTTACCTGTGAACCTTTGACCGGCCATAGGAACTTCCCTATAGGCTTTGTATATTCAAACTTGTGGTTGGACCTTTCTCTCTGCATGCATCCTCAGGCCTGGCTTCTCAGATTATCTCTTCAGAGAGAGCTTCTTGGTGTCTCTCTCAAGAGATGGTGTTGACATGCCTGTCCCTTCTCAGGCATGGGGGTGGGGGGACAGTATGTCTCAGCAACACCTTAAGAGGTGACTCAGTGCTGGCTAAAGGTATAGGCATCTGTTTATTATAGGATTCCAGGATTGCCCTGTCCTGGGCACAGTGGGACTGGAATGAGCCTGGTCCTCTTTGTGATTGGTACATGAGACTTAGCTTCCCTGAGACTTCCAGGTTGGGCCCATTTGTCAATTTCTGAGACTCTTAGTCTCAGAAGCTGGCTGTGCCTGCCTGCCTACAAGGTCTGTAACAGCCACAGTGAAAAAAACACCAAGAGATCCCAACTTCCTGCCAAGAGAATACAATGCCCTGCTTAGGAATAATGGCAAAAGCATGTCCTCGGCTCTCCTTGACCTCCAGGGGTCAGAAAGGCCACGGGAATTGAACTCAGGGCTTCTAAAGGCAGTGCATGCTCAGAACCACTAAGCTTTTTCTCCAGTACCTGTCCCCAAGCCCCACTATCAATCACAAGGGCCTAGGGACTAAGCAAACAGGCTGTGGTGGGATGACATGCTTGGAATACCAGTGCCCTAGAGGCTGAGACAGGAACATCATCTCAAGTTTGAGGCTAACCAGGGCTATGTCTCAGAAAAACAGTAACAGTATGCTACTCTGCATTTCACACTCTGGACTTTGGGGCTCCAAGTGTAGGTGTCTGGGAGAGCTTATGGCATTTGTTGAATAATGGAGGTCATCAAATGCCTCTTTCCCTCTGGCAGCAGAGGCAATGGCTCCTCTATCCCTCCATTGTGGTGTCCTCTGCACACAGGACAGTGTGGCGTCTAGGGAGGCACATGAATGGGAATCTGTCAGGTAGTGTTCCGCCTTGCACCAGTGCCGGGTGTGGACAGCTGTGCCAGTCTTGAGAACCTAAAGCATGTTGGGACACTGGGACCCTCCCTATGTCCATTTCACTCGCTGTTCTGACCTTTAAAAATTACAAACCACACATACCTCTTTCTATCCCACTACAGTAAAGGGATTACCCACCTGCAGGGTCCTTCCAGGCCTGTGGTGATTCCACCCCTCTCTGTTGTCACACGGTCTGGCAGGGCCCAGCGTACTTGGACTCTTCACAGAATGTGACTCTAGTGTATCTTGTCCATGACACCCTGCTGGTGTAAGCATGGAGTGGCAGGCCAGAATGAGAGATTCTATAAAGGAGGAAGATAAGTTGTTGTTTTTGTTTGTTTGTTTGTCTGTTTTTGAAGATTTGGGGGCTTGTCATATCATTGGAGCTTGTAGGGGCCTAGGGGCTTATGGTAGACATAATCGCCTTTTCAAAGAACGTATCCTATTATGGTGGCATAATGTGCCTTTTATTCTTTTATTTATTTATTTTTGAGTCTCTGGCATATAGATGCAGTACCTTCTTGCATCTGAATGCTGCTCTGGGTAGCACAGTGGCGTCCAACTTTGAGGGGGAGCTCCAGCAGGAAAGGGGCTGTGGATTCCGGCCTCAGAAGCCATACTACTAGCCTATCTCCCGAAGACATCCTTTAGCACCTAGGGGTATCTCGTGTACTATAAGGCCTGCAGATTCCACCTTCTGAGCTTCCTTCCTGATTCTCTCTCTGCCCTATTCTAGGTTCTGTATAGAATTATTCCAGTTGTACATAAAGCAGAAGTCCAATCCTGCCCTGTGGCTGAGAACCAGATGCCTAGGACTATAGGAACAGTAGCTGCCCTCTCACTGGAAGCATCCAGCCTGTCTCTGCCCACCTCACCAGGTGGCAGTTACGGGTTCATCCTACACCTTGATCCCACAAAACCCTCAGGTGACCTCATGTTAGGACAGAGCTCCAATTGCTAGACAGACTGCTAATCTACAATCTGAGTCTGGGCATTACAGGCTGCGAACCAAGGGAGTGGTAGTCTCTACCCTCCAGCCTGCACTTTTCTACATCATGCACCGCGTCCTTTCCACCTGGAACATCCTTCTCCTCATACCTTTAGTCAGGAAGAAAAGTTTCCGTTGCATCAGGTGGCCATACCGACACCGAGGTCACACGCTAGAAGGCTGGATTGGTCCTCAGAGCCACCAGTGACCCAAAGTCCCGCTTTGTCGCCTTAGCGTGATAACCTCTGAAGGGTTAATTAAGCCTAGTTGTACAGGAGGCGTGGGCTCAGGGTTTTGAAAGCTGTGGGTGGGTTTCCAGGGAGCAGGGCGGGGCTTCATGGTGTGGGCGTGCCCAAACATTCCAGCCCTCCTTCCGCCCTAGACGTGGTGACGTCGGGTTCCTCCTGGCGCTTCCCGGGCAAGGGCGGGTCACGTGATATAGTTTTCGCGCGAAAACCGGTGGCAGCTGGTGCGGTGGAGCTAGCGCAGGCATGGCGGTGAGGAACGGGCTGATCCCGGGCGGGCGGTATTCAGCGGTCTCGGATTGCCTGGCCGGTATCTACCTCCAGTGGCAGGCCTGAGTGCGGGGCTACCTGTGCCAGTCTGGGACGGATCGTCTCTGCTCCCCTCATGTGTCCTTAGGCCCCGGGTCTCCACGCACATTTGGTGGTGAGGTTGCAGGAAATGGAACCTAGAATCTCGCGCATGTAGGGAAAGCAGGCTACCATGTAGCTGCATGCACCCCTACTCTCTTGAGTGTCTTATAGCTGGGCGGTGGAGGCGTATGCCTTTAATCCCAGCACTAGAGAGCTAGAGGCAGGCGGATTTTTGAGTTCTACAGTGTGAGTTCCAGGACAGCCAGACTACACAGAGAAACCCTGTCTCGAAAAGAAAGAAATAGAAAGGGTCTCATTAAGTAACCCAGGCTGGTCTTGAACTGGCTCTGTAGTGCGGGTTAGCCTTGAACTTGGCGATCCTCAGGCTTTAGCCTCTAGGTATTCTGGCTTACATGCCTATGACATCAGGCCTGGCCTTCCTACTCTTACTATTAGCGTTCTCGTGACTCATTAAAGGTCTGTTCTTTCCACCATTCAGTTCTAGAATAGTGTTCCTTCATGCCTCTTTATCTTCACCTCTTGTTCAGCACCCAGCATATTGTGGGATTTGGGTGAGTGGGATGTGGAAGTAGATTATAAACAGATTATAAAAAACTACTTCGTCCCTGGGTTTTTCATAAGAGAGGCACGGAGTGATCTGAGGGTCTTCTCTGTCCTTGAGAACAATTCCTAATGTACAGGAGACAGACTGTGGGAAGGCCCTGTGTTAACAAGGAGGCTGTCAGCCTGTGTCCCTCCAGTGTCTGACTCTTCTCTCTTGCAGGAATCTTCTGAGTCCTTCTCGGCCGCATCTAGCCCTGCCCCTCAGCGGCGGCGGATCAGCGATCCTCTCACCTCCAGCCCAGGCCGCAGCTCCAGACGTGCTGATGCCCTTACCTCCAGCCCTGGCAGAGACCTCCCTCCATTTGAGGATGAGTCCGAGGGGCTGCTGGGCACGGAGGGGCCCATGGAAGAAGAAGAGGATGGAGAGGAACTCATTGGCGATGGCATGGAGAGGTATTTTCAGTCTAGGCTGTGGTTAGGTGGCCTGGCCTTAGGGACCCATGAGTGTATGAACCAACTCAGTTTTGCCTTTGAATGTGGCTTTGTTGGGGGGGGGGTCATGTTCATCAGCCACTGTGAAGATGCTTTAGCTCACTGTATACAGTTCAGACTAGATGTTAAGGCCCCAGCTCAGGAGAAGGGGGACCCATAAAGTCTGATCTGAAGAGCCCTAAAGGGTGGTGCCAACTCAGAAAGATGATTCAATCAGCAAACTTGCACCCAGCCTGCATCAGGCTCTGGATCACAAGTGTTCAGGTTTGTAAGCAGCAAAACAGAAGGTGACTGAGGCTGTTAGGAAACAGTGTAAGCTTTGCCAGTAGGCCGGTAGATCTCTAATTCAGCCTTACCAGCAATTACAGCTGGGATGTGGTACCAGTTATGTGACCACTTAGGAGCCTTGTGGCACCTTTTGTCGGTTTCCATAGGGGATATCTGAGGGGTATGAGCCATCATGGGGACTGTCATGGACTTTTCTGCACCATTTGGTTCTTTAAACACTGCCAGGCTAGGTATGAAGAGACTAGGTCTGTAGTGTGTGTCCATGTACAGAAAGCGCTGATACAGATCACCCTGGGCTCAGCATAAGACCTTCCCTGCAGAGCTGCTCACAGGGGCCTCCTGTGCCACCTCCTCTCTTACTCTTGTGTTTGTACCTCTTTATGTTTGGTTGTTTTTGTTGTTGTTTTTCAAGACAAGGTTTCACTGCGCGTCTCTGACTGTTCAGGGAACTTACCACCACTGCCTGGCTTTTATAACCGCTTCTTTAAAGTGAGAGACACTTTGGAGATGTCTGAGGACAATCTGACTTAGGGTTTGTGTGGAAAGAGGCTAATTTCTATATTAAAGAGTACAGCGCAGGGACGGTCTGTGCAAACTTTCTGAGTGCCATTTTTATCACCCACTGTGGTCTCTTCTGCCTGTTGATCCCAGTGCTAATCATATTCCCAGAACTGGAATCAAGGTGTTCACTCTGCGGCATTCTCAAAAGTTCAGGTTTTGCCGGGCAGTGGTTATGGATTTCTGAGTTTGAGGCCAGCCTGGTCTACTGTGTGAGTTCCAGGACAGCCAGGACTACACAGAGAAACCCTGTCTCAAAAAACAACAACAAAAAAAAGTTCAGGTTTTCTTTTTGTTTGTTTTATTTTGTTTCTTTTGTTTGTTTGTTTGTTTAAATGTATTGAGTGTTTTACCACACGCATGCCTATGCCTGCATAGACCAGAAGAGAGTGTCAGACCCCAGGAAACTGGAGTTAACATGGTTGTGAGCTATCATGGGTGGGAGAGCAGCCAGTCATTTTTTTAAATGTCTTTTTTGTTGTTGTTGTTGTTGTTGTTTTGTTTGTTTTTCGTTTTTTTCGAGACAGGGTTTCTCTGTGTAGCCCTGGCTGTCCTGGAACTCACTCTGTAGACCAGGCTGGCCTTGAACTCAGAAATCCGCCTGTCTCTGCCTCCCAAGTGCTAGGATTAAAGGCGTGCGCCACCACGGCTCGGCTTTTTTAAATGCCTTAATTTTTGTTTTAATGCTTCATGACACCGCTCATTGTGTGTTTGTGTGTGGGTGCATGTGCCATGGCACTCGTGAGCAGGTCAGAGGATGGCTTGCTGGAGTTGAAGTTTGATGAAACTCAGATTATGTGTTTTTTTTTTGTTCTGTTGTAGACTAGCTAGAATCTGAGTGTGCTTCAGGTGACTGAGATCCTTTAAGGGTCAGAACAGACTTTTCTCAGAAACTGTTTTATTCTGTATAGAACCAGTCTGCACTTCTGCCTGCTTTGCCTTTGATGTTATGAAACTGTTTGTTTTCAGAGGATAGTTTGAGAACATTGATAAGAAGACCGGGCAGCTTTGCCAGTCACCCTGAAGAAGGGAGAACTCTGGGGGTCTGTTTCCCTGGCAGCTGCCCGCTCCTGTGGGTAAGCCATGTGGCACTGAGGAAAGAGCCTACAGCCTATTGTGTTTGTCCCTTAGTCCTGATGATAAAATCACGTTATCCCTCAAAGATGAGATGGCACTGCTTTGAGGTGACTCTGGGACTCATCGTAGGGAAGCTGGACCTGGCTCTCTGTGCTTCCTTTCCAGGACCTAATGAGTGGTCACCTGCAATGAGGCTGCTCAGACAATTGAGCCAGTGGGTGTGAGCTCTTCAGGCAGCCAGTCTGGCTGGGTTGTGTTCAGTTGGGGTGAAGGCATAGATAGGGAGGGTGTAATCCCTGGACACACTGGGATCAGCTCTCTGACCTTTTTGGTGTCAAGATCTTGGCTTCCTCTAATTCTGTTTGATTTTCTTCTTATATTTTAAAAAATTATTTATAGGGTCTGGAGAGATGGCTCAGTGGTTAAGAGCGCTGACTGCTCTTCCAGAGGTCCTGAGTTCAAATCCCATCAACCACATGGTGGCTCACAGCTATCCGTAATGAGATTGGATGCCCTATTCTGGTGTGTCCGAAGACAGCGACAGTGTACTTATAAATAAAATAAATAAATAAATCTTTTAAAAAAATTATTTATGTGCATTGGTGGTTTGCCTGCACTTACATCTGTGTGCGGGTATCAGGTTCCCTGGAACTGGAGTTACACAGTTGTGAGCTACTGGGAATTGAACCCAGGTCTTCCTGAAGAGCAGCCATCACTCTTCACTGAGCCGTGTCTCCAGCCCTCTAACTCCATTTTCTTACTGGGAGTTAGGAGCTCTTTGGAGGTCCCCCATGTAAAACAAACAAAACTTGTGTGTACTTGAGTGTCTGGTGTGTGTGCACACGAGTGTGTAGATGCCCACAGAAGCCAGAAGTGTCAGATCCCTGCCTGAAGGTGGAGTTGTACAGGTTCGCTTAGGGGCTGCCTGATCTGAGAGCTGGAAGCTCAGGTCCTGCCGAGCCCTCTCTCCAGCCCAGCCCCTCAGTTGTAAATACACAACAGAGTGTCTTCTCCAGTTTCAGTGTGTGGCTCAGTGGTGTTCATGTGCACCATTCCACTAGAACTTTTTTATGGTCTCAAAACTGAATCTCCCCAAAACACTGACTCTCCATCCCCATTTGGCTGTCTTTCTGGGTCTGACTGCTCTAGACCGCATGGGAGTGCTATGGCTTAATCCATTGGTAAAATGTCAAGATTCATCCATGCAACTTCACCTGTCAAGAGTTTCCTTCTGTTTTAAGGTTGAGTGATAATCTACTTTAATAATCTACCGTGCAGGTTTTTCCACTACCACCCTGGGATGTTATTGCTAACTTCTTTAAAGTTTGGCTCTCTATCTATGTAACCTTGACTGGCCTTTTTTTAGAAGCCTTGTTTCTTTTAGTCTTTGCTAGCTATCCTGTACTTAGAAATGATGTTTTTATTGTGGTAAGAGGGGGAAGGCAGTTCCCCTGAATTCCTTTTTAGATGGCTTTGTTTTACAAAACAAAACCTTCAGATCTGCCTGTCGGCCTCCTGGCTACTGGGAGTAAGGGTGTACACTATTACAGCCGGCTAAAATATTTTTGTTTTTGTTTTGTTTTTAATTTAAAAAGTTATTTTATGTGGGTGTTCTGTGAGTATGTACATTTGAAAGTGCAGGTGCCCAGTATGGGTGCTGGGAATTGAATTCTCATCTCTGCAAGAGCAGTCTGTGAGCTAGGCACATGGGTGCATGCGCGCGCGCGCGCGCGCGCGCGCACACACACACACACACAGAGAGCTTTAAACCCAGCACTTGGGAGGCAGAGACGGGTAGATCTCTTGAGTTCCAGAACAGCCAGAGCTACACAGAGAAATCCTGTTCCGAAAAAAGAAAGTGTAGTAGTAGTGCATTGCTCTTAGCCACTGAACCATCTCTAGCTCCAGATTGTGTTCATTGTTGAGAATTGGTTAGCCAGTTAGTGCCTTGCATTTCCACTAGGGTTGTGGAATTCTAGAGATTTTTGTAGTTTCTATCCTGTTGTGTCTTGAGTCCCCAGTTTCCTCCCTGGCTGTGACAGTTTCATGCTTTCTAGTTTCTGATGAAAGTGGTGCCAATTGGAGATTGTAAATCTCCAATTGACCTTATTTGATACTTTTTCTCAAGATCAGGTTGGGAGACTGCATATAGGGGAAGCATTGGCCGCATCCATCACATACCACCAGTAGGTGGCGCTGTGGATTCGAAGCCTGCTCTCCTGCCCAGACTCACATGGCTGTGTACCTCATGCTCCCAGATAGACCCCCTTTTCCATCCTGGGGGCTTGTCCCTCCTTGATGAAGTCCCTAAATCATATTCTTCAAATTTTCAACTTACTGTTTGCAGCTGTCCAGTGAGGACCTTGTAAGCCCGTAGAGCAGACATAATTCTCAGATGGGTTGTTTGGGGACTCATTGCCCACGGTTGGTCCCTTGCAGAGACTACCGTCCCATTCCGGAGCTCGATGTCTACGAGGCAGAGGGATTGGCCCTGGATGATGAAGATGTGGAAGAGCTGACAGCCAGTCAGAGGGAGGCAGCTGAGCGGGCCATGAGACAGCGGGACCGGGAGGCTGGCAGAGGCCTGGGACGTATGCGCCGGGGGTTGCTGTACGGTATGTGTGGTCGGCATCCCAAAGGTGCCGCTTGGACCCTCGGGTGTGGGGAAGACATGGGCGGCAAGTGTTGTGCAAAGGATGCTGGGAGAGGTTTGCTCAAAGGGATGCTTTGCTACCCAAGACAGCGACGAGGAAGATGAGGAGCGGCCTGCCCGTAAGCGCCGCCATGTAGAGCGCGCCACAGAGGATGGCGAGGAGGATGAAGAGATGATTGAGAGTATTGAGAACCTGGAGGACCTCAAGGGCCACTCGGTGCGAGAGTGGGTGAGCATGGCAGGCCCCAGGCTGGAGATCCACCACCGCTTCAAGAACTTCCTGCGCACCCACGTGGACAGCCATGGCCACAACGTCTTCAAGGAGCGCATCAGTGATATGTGTAAAGGTATGCTCCTTATAGCCTATGGAGAGACGCAGAGGTACAGCGCTTGTCTTGAGTGAGGTCCTGGTTCAGTCTCGGCACCAAGGGGTGAAGATGGCTTTTGAATCCCGCTGGCTTTGTTGTACCACACTGAACACATAATGTACAGGAACATTTGGTGACAAGGACAGAGCCTGAGGAACCCAAGGTCTCTTACATCAGAGATAGGCTGTTTAGGAACATGCTTAAAAATGTATTACTACCCTGTTTTGGTTTTTTGGAGGGTTTATTTTTTGGGGGGTTGTTTTTTGTTTATTTGGGGTTATTTTGGGGGGTTTTTGTTTATTTGTTTGTTTGGTTGGGTTTTCTTGGTTTGGTTTGGCTGATTGGTTGGTTTTTGCAGAATCAGGTTGAACCCAAGGCCTAGCACATTCTAAGCAAGTGTTCTCCCACAGAGCTACTTCCCAGCCTGGGCATTTCAACTTTGATCCAAAAATGGTAGCATTTCTGTGTGACAGCATTGGCTTTACAGTGTATGACAGCTTGGGGCTGTGGCAGCCCCTCCAGCAATGGCTGTAGCTCTTCTGTAGTTTCTCTGTGGCCCGTGGCACACTGCTCTGTAGTCCGAGGCCTCTGTTCCTCCTGGAAATGACAGCCCCAGAGATTTGTATGCTGCTAATATTATCACTTGGGTCTCCATTACACAGCCACAGGTAGTGGGCCTAGGGTGCAAACTGGACTTTCTGTCCCTCTCATGTTTGGTTTGGGTGGAGGGGTTTGGCCAGCAGGGTTCTAAGATGTTAGCTACCTTCATGGCCCTGGCTATGTCATCAGTCCCAACCACCATCCTCCTTAGAGAACCGGGAGAGTTTGGTGGTGAATTATGAAGACTTGGCAGCCCGAGAACACGTGTTGGCATACTTCCTACCCGAGGCACCTGCGGAGCTGCTGCAGATCTTTGATGAGGCTGCCCTGGAGGTCGTGCTGGCCATGTACCCTAAATATGACCGCATCACCAACCACATTCATGTGCGCATCTCCCACCTGCCTCTGGTGGAGGAGCTGCGTTCACTGAGGTGAGCAGAGGGAGAAGCGGGGCCTTGTTCAGAGAGTGGTGAAGGAAGTAGCCCCTTAGCCTCTGTTGTGCTTGTTCCCTCCCAACTCAGGCAGCTGCACCTGAACCAGCTGATCCGTACCAGCGGTGTGGTGACCAGCTGCACTGGAGTCCTGCCCCAGCTCAGCATGGTCAAGTATAACTGTAGCAAGTGCAACTTTATACTAGGGCCTTTCTGCCAGTCTCAGAACCAGGAGGTGAAGCCTGGCTCCTGCCCTGAGTGCCAGTCAGCTGGGCCCTTTGAGATCAACATGGAGGAGGTGAGTAACAGACCTGCCATTCTGTCTTTAGTGTACAAGACCTATCCCATCTATGGGGCCAGAAGACTTTGAGGCAGTTAAACATGGCAGAATGAACTAGAATGGCCCTGTGTCTTCAGGAATTCAGTATATTTGAAACTAAGTGATCCTGTTTGGTGTGTCCGCATTTGTGACCTCTAAAGATACGGGCAAACAGGGCCCACTTATTCTAGAGCACCTGCTTGCCCATCCCATGGGCACCTGGACCATCTGTTAACTTATCTGGAGGGCCTGACTGGCTCCTGGTGCCTTTTGTGGGTGTATCCAGAGTTACAGCCACCTTGGATCCTGCAGAGCCCTGCTTGGGAGACTCCTATACCTCTGGACTCTGAGATCCTGGGTCTAGCAGGATCTTGTGCTTGTCTTCATTTGCAGCTGCCCCTCCTCCCCTTACTGCCTAGCTCTGGGAATGTTAGCACTCTTGATGGTTTCTGTGATTCTGAGCTGTCTGGCCAGTAAGTTGCCCATGACAGTGTTCAAGACCAGGTCTCCTTTAACCCTGGGACCCAGCTCCAAGGCTGCACTTAGCTGTGCCCTCTCCATCCTTTGCAGCCCCACCTTAGCTGTGTCTCAAACTTAGTGAGCTGTACTGTGCAGGGATTAGCAAGTGGGTCCAGTGTGTGCTGGCCTTGCTGGCTGCCCAATGTGTTCCTTGGGTCTCCTTAGTCTTGATTATGTTCTGGAAGGGAGGTTCCTCGGCTTCTCATTGAAAAACAAATGTTTGGAAGCTTTGTCCAAGGCCTCCCGGGCAGCAGTGTCCTGAGGATCAGGCAAGCATGTAGATGTGACTGTATGCTTCTTTTATTGGGACAGGGGCTTACTCTAACCATGACTAGCCTCAAATTCACAGACATCTACCTAACTGTGCCTCCGGAGCTCTGGGCCTAAAGGTGTACACCACCATGACCTGATAGTGTGCTCTTTTAGCTACTGTGTCTTATGGATCAGGCAGCTCTGGGCGCCTGTAACTAAACCCCTGGTGTAATTGACTTGAAGGAGAAAAGTTGATTTATGGCTTGGCTTTAGAGTCACATTTGGGGTCAGTTGACCGTGTGGTTTTGGGCCTGTGTGTTCACCTCACATCAGAGACACAGAAGAGAACAAGAGACTAGCCAGTATCCTTTAGTCCCCTTCAAGGGCATACCTCTGTGACCTAAGGCCTCTCACAAGTCTCCATCGTCTTTCATACATGGACTGAAGGATCAGTGTCCTACAAAGAGGCCATAGGGGACATTTGCAGCCCGGACTGTAGTGCGTTGTCTCCTTTTCGGATAGTAAATGAGCTAGCGGGATGTTACGGCACATGGCACATCTCCACCATGTGGTCCTGCTCTGCCACTCGTGGGTGTTGCTGTAGATGCCACATACACATGGCCTGGCTTGACCCTCAGAAGGTCATGCTTAAAATTCAGTATCCCCTTCTGTCAAGGCTCGCCCTAGGTGTGGACACAGGTGAATCTAGGCTCTGGGGCGTAGAATAGATCCTGGAGCCCAGGAGGAGGAAGACACTGCCTAGGGGTGGTGGGAGGTGAAGAGACTTACTGGGTCATGGTTGGCCTGCCCTTTGGTCTCTGTGGCTTTCCTGGCCCGCAGTAAGGTCAGAGCACATGGGAAAGCTGTGCTTTGAGGAGAGTGGTTGGCCATGTAGGTTGACCATGATCTTCTCTGTCCTGTGCAGACCATCTATCAGAACTACCAACGTATCCGCATCCAGGAGAGTCCCGGCAAGGTGGCGGCTGGGCGGCTGCCCCGTTCCAAGGATGCCATTCTCCTGGCTGATCTGGTGGACAGCTGCAAGCCAGGAGACGAGATAGTGAGTGAATGTTAGGAACTGGTAGTATCTGCTGTGGCCAGTAGAGATGGGGTCCAGGTCTGTGGGTGAGCTCAGCCTGGCACCAGCCCTTGAGTCAGGAGGAGAGCTTTTCTCCTGCTTGTTGGAGTGGCGGGTATTGCCCAGAGTTGCTGTGACAGTACAAGAGGAAAGGTTTATCGTGGGTCGGTGCCAGAGGCCTGCATTCATGGTCTTTGGGCCTGTGGCTGTAGCTGCACAGCTCATGGGGCCAGAAAGCAGAGAGACCTGGGAGATATGTCAGGGTCTAGATCATCCCATGGCCACAGCTTAAGTGGCCTCACTAAGACGTTGTGGTTGTACCAAGTTGAGAATGAAGCCTTTAATGAAGCTTCTTCCTCTGCCCCTGGCACTCCCATGGAAAGCAGGCTGGGACAAAGCTTGTTTCTGAGCTTGTGGGTTGTTCGTCTTGTTTGGATCGTGGGGTGGAGATAGGGAAAGCAGTGTGCATGTGGGTCCTTCCTTGGCTCAGGACCTCAGGTTGCTCCCTCTGACTTGTGACCGTTCCTTCCCAGGAGCTGACCGGCATTTACCACAATAACTATGATGGCTCTCTTAACACTGCCAATGGCTTTCCAGTCTTTGCCACTATCATCTTGGCCAACCATGTTGCCAAGAAGGACAACAAAGTAGCTGTGGGTGAGCTCACCGATGAGGACGTGAAGATGATCACCAGTCTTTCCAAGGATCAGCAAATCGGAGAGAAGGCAGGTCCCTGGAATCTCGGGACCCAACACCCTACCGGCTGGGTGGGAACTCAGAATATGGGCCGTGGTGACAGGCTCTGATATGGGGGACAGCAGCCCCAGCTCTATCTGGAGTCTTGAATCCAAGATCAAAGGTTACCTGAGGCAAGGGCCTTTATGACATGACAGAAGATTTCATGTACCAGAAGGGCAAAGGTTCAGCTCCTTTTGATGGGAGCCTACTGTATATGCTGCTAAGCCCTGCTGGCCTGGAAACTGAGTCTTGGGATAGGATTGTGGCTTCTAGGGATAACATTCTCGGCACTGTCCTCTGCCCTATGTCCTATGTCAGTCATAACCAGTCTTGTTGCTTTGAGCCTCTCAGTGAGATTTTATTTGTTGCTCTATCCGTGCTTTAAAGGGAAAAGTGTGTTCTGGTTTCCTTTCTATATCAAGACCATGACCAAAAGCAGCTTGGGGAGGAGTGAGTTTATCTGGCTTCATGCCCTGATGGTAGTCAGTCATTGAGAGAAGCCAGTGTGGGAACTTACATTTCTTACCTGCCTGTTAGGTTCAGTCTCATGGGTCTCCCTCTACCCCTTAGATCTTTGCCAGCATTGCACCCTCCATCTATGGGCATGAAGACATCAAGAGAGGCCTGGCTCTGGCCCTGTTTGGAGGGGAGCCCAAAAACCCAGGTGAGCCCCCCTTGCTAGCTCTCACTGAGGGAATTATAGGGTCTTTATTTTAAGCATAAGAATTAACAAGAGGTTGCAGGGAGTGTGGACTTTGTGACCTGCTCTGCTCTGATGGGCTGTCTCTGCTGGTTGGCTGTGGTCTGGCCTCAGGCTATAATCTCACTGTGTCTCTGGTGCACAGGGCATGTGTGTGCTGGTGTGCTTGTGTCCCAGAGCTCCATAGCACATTGCTCTGGACTCAGCTTACCAGGGTCCTGGGCATGGATGCTCCCTGCTTTGCTGCGGAACAAGCTTGAGTTGGAAGGATCTAGCCTGTCCTCTGGCCCTCCTTCCTTCCTACACACACCTGTCTCCATCCCTTCCTCCTCCTGCAGGTGGAAAGCACAAGGTTCGAGGGGACATTAATGTGCTCTTGTGTGGGGACCCTGGCACAGCAAAGTCCCAGTTCCTCAAATACATAGAGAAAGTGTCTAGCCGTGCCATCTTCACCACGGGCCAAGGAGCATCAGCCGTGGGTCTCACTGCGTATGTCCAGAGGCATCCTGTCAGCAGAGAGTGGACCTTAGAGGCTGGAGCCCTGGTTCTGGCCGACCGGGGCGTGTGTCTCATTGATGAGTTTGACAAGGTGGGTGTTTGGGCTTTGGAGCTGAGTTCTTAGTGATGGGAGGGCTTTATTAGAGAGTGCCCTGTGTTGTGCAGATGAATGACCAGGACAGGACCAGCATCCACGAGGCAATGGAGCAGCAAAGCATCTCCATCTCCAAGGCTGGCATTGTTACCTCGCTGCAAGCCCGCTGCACCGTCATAGCTGCTGCCAACCCCATAGGTATGTCTGCGGTAGTACAGGCCTGGGGACAGCAGCAGACAGCGCCATCCAGCGTGTCCTACCAGATGGGGGCAGAGGAGGAAGGGCCTGGGAACCTGGGGTGACTGTCCATCTGTTCTTTACATCACCTTTGGCTGCTTTGATCCTTTGTCCAAATGAGGCTTCTCCCAGGCCCAGCCAGTAGGTGACTAGTACCCAGGGGCCCATTTATCTTCTGATCAGAGTGGGACTTTGCTTTGGAGCAGCTGTGGGTCTAATGGAATCTGGCATAGTGTCTCCAATCCCCTCTCCTTCCCCCCCTCCCCTGCCCTAGAGGTACCCTGGTCCTGGAAAAGGTTCCAGAGCCATGGGTGGGTGGGTGGGTGGGTGGGTGGGTGGGTGGGGGGGTGGGTGGGTGGGTGGATGGATGGATGGATGGATGGACACACTGAGAGCTTGCCTCTTCTTTCAGGGGGCCGCTATGACCCTTCACTGACCTTCTCAGAGAATGTAGACCTCACAGAGCCCATCATTTCCCGCTTTGATGTCCTGTGTGTGGTGAGGGACACTGTTGATCCAGTTCAGGTACATCCCCATATCCCTCATGCCACCTGTAGATACTGGGCCATTGCCTGGAGCATGGGCTGTGCTGGGTGGACATGTCCTCATACGCAGGTATCATCCTGACATCTTACGGCTTCCCCAGCTCCTGGCTGCCTACCCAGTTTAGTCACAGACTATACCCTGTCCTAAATCCCTTCCTCTAGCTCTGCCCTCTGACCCAAGGGACTGCTGTTGTCTGGGCTGGTTGCTTATTTGCCTGGCAGTTAAAAGAATACATTACATGGCACCGGTCCTCCAGGGCGACCCACAAAAGCTCTGCTTTGTGATCAGCACATGTTCCACTCCCACCCTGCACCTGCTGGCTAGGGGGTAGCTGCCTGCACTGCCCTGCACGCTCTGCAGCTGCTGTCTTCCTGTTACATGAGCCCATTGCCTGCTCTCCCAAGAGGTGACCCCGGGCTTTAAATGTGCTCTTTCCTCTGGAGTGCCCTTTCCCCCACAGATACCTCTTAGATTGTCCTGTGGTGAGAGGCTTCTTGGCAACTGGATTCACCTTGGTTCCATTTTTTTTCCTTAGCTTATTACTTTTTATTATCTTTTTTTGTTTTTTTGCATTTAGTTTTTAAGACTTAAGAATTATTTCTCAGGCTAGAGAGATAGATAGTTCAGTGGTTAAGATCACTGACTGCTGTTCCAAAGGTCCCGAATTCAATCCCAGCATCCACATGGTGGCTCACAACCATCTGTAATGGGATCTTCTGTTGTGTCTGAAGACAGCTACAGTGTACTCATATACATAAAATAAATCTTTAAAAAAAAAAAAAGAAAGAAAGAGTGCTTAATACCTTAAATATTTTTTTTTTCTCAATTCTTGGCTTCACGTTCTGTCTTTGCTCCTGAGTAGCTGGGATTATCACCGGTGCACGGCTGTCTCCTGCCCACTCTCGTCCTCATGAGCCTGCCTAGTCGTAGTCAAGTGTGGCAGTCACTCTCCTTGCTGTGTAGCTTTTCCTGCCTTCCTATCCACACGCCTTATTGTGCCCTCCTGATCTCTTGTCCTAGGATGAGATGCTGGCCCGCTTTGTGGTTGGCAGCCATGTCAGACACCACCCCAGCAACAAGAAGGACGAAGGGCTGACCAACGGTGGCATCTTGGAGCCGGCCATGCCCAACACATACGGTGTGGAGCCCCTGCCTCAGGAGGTCCTGAAGAAATATATCATCTATGCCAAGGAGAGGGTCCACCCGAAGCTGAACCAGATGGACCAGGACAAAGTAGCCAGGATGTACAGCGACCTGAGGAAGGAGTCCATGGTGAGCTAGTGGGACACTGGGCTGGTTTTCTGACCCAGACGCAGGGTGGGATCAGAGCAGACAGTATTAAGGAGAAACCTCTGGGGCTTGGCACCACTCTGGTGAGAGCCTGCCTTGCATGGGCATGGTACCTTCCCCGGCACTGAAAAAAACTGGCGTTCCATACCTTAAGTATTAAGTTACAGATGGGCTTTAACTGTGTGCAAGAGTGTCATAGTGTTTTTATTGCTAACATTTTATATTAGCTGGTTTGAGTTCCCTGCTTTGGTACCAGATCACAAGGCCACTGGCTATCTTACAACAACTCACCGAGAAACCAGCTGGGCTTTTTTTTCCTTTTTTTTTTTTTTTAGTATAGAATAGTTTAATCAGGGCATGGGAGGGGGGTTAAGAGGGTAGTAGTGGCAAAGAAAGGCAGAGAGAGAGAGTAGAGAATTAGAGGAGTAAAGGCTGGCTATTAGCACTTGGGGGAAGGGAAGCGAGAAAGAGTAAGAAGAGCAAAAGCAGGGTTTTGTTTTTCTTTTATATTTAATGTTATCCACCATTCCACTGTCTTGGTTCATATAGAAACAATGACTTCACTCTCATTGTTCTAGAGCACATAATGCTCCATGTAAACTAGACGCGGGTATAACTGACCAGAGGGATACAAGCTAGGGGCAGAACAGGCAGTGGTGCCAGTGGTGGCCACACAGGCCAGGTTTTGCACCTGGCCTTGGAGCTGAGCATGGCTGCCTGGCATTTGCCTCTGGTACCTTCTGTCCCCTCTTCCTGAGGAAAACCTCAACGTTGTTCTCTGCAGGCAACGGGCAGTATTCCCATCACAGTGCGCCACATCGAGTCCATGATCCGCATGGCAGAGGCCCACGCACGCATGCACCTGCGGGACTACGTGATGGAAGACGATGTCAACATGGCCATCCGCGTGATGCTGGAGAGCTTCATTGACACCCAGAAGTTCAGCGTCATGCGTAGCATGCGCAAGGTGGGTGTGGCTGAGGCCAGGTTCCTGGCCTGTTTGGGGGACTGGAAGATGTCCTGGAGCTTTGGTTAGCTGTGGTCTAGGCATCTCAGAGGAGCCACTTAAGCCAAGAAGGTGGCCTGACAGGACTAGCAGGTGAGCTGACTTCTGACCGCTGTCCTCTTCTCACAGACTTTTGCCCGGTATCTCTCCTTCCGGCGAGATAACAATGATCTGCTGCTCTTCATACTGAAGCAGCTGGTGGCTGAGCAGGTGACATATCAACGCAACCGCTTTGGGGCCCAGCAGGACACCATTGAAATACCTGAGAAGGACCTGATGGACAAGGTATGCAAGAACAGGGCAGGGGCAGGGCTTGTTGTTCTGGGGAGCTTGTGGCCATCTTTGGTGTGCCATCATCAGGTAACAGGCAGTTGAGCTAGAGATAGGCAGAGGGAAACCGGTACCAGCAGCCTTGTCCGAGTACCTGTGAAGCTGGTGAAGCTCGGATTTGGAGCGCTGAACCAACAGCCCTTCCAGAGTTGAGAGCTGCCATCTTCCCCTGCTAATGACTCTGATGCCGTTCTTTCTCCAGGCCAGGCAGATCAATATCCACAACCTCTCTGCCTTCTACGACAGCGACCTCTTCAAGATCAACAAGTTCAGCCGTGACCTGAAACGCAAACTGATCTTACAGCAGTTCTGAGGCCAGCACGGGACTCCTCTGTGTCTGGACAAGGCTCGGTCACCATTCTGAAGACACAGCCTACTTCCACCAGGGACTCTGTGGAGGTGGGATGATGGCTTAATGCAGACCATTACCCATGAGCCCCTGGGCCAAGGCTATAGTGTTACATGACTGTATTTATTCTTCTGCTCCCTCTAGAGCACTCTTCTTTGCCAGATCCTCTGTCCAAGGCTCATTAGAAGGCTGGGGTTGTGTTCAGGTGACGGACTGCGCCAAAACTATTGCTGTTTTGGCATGAGTTATATTTCTGGACTGTTTCTTCCCCTTTTAGATAAAGAGCAACTTAAAAGTGTTTGCAAACTTTTCCAGAACATTCCTTGTGATGGAGGAGCACAAGACCCTGCCTACCGAGGGCCATGTTCCTCATGATGGTTTTCTTCCCACCTAGCCAGTGCCTTCATTTGCTTCTTGTACAGGTTCTTGTAGTTTATTTTTTAATAAATTTGAATAAAACCTAAATAGTGTTATTCCTTTGGTTCTGGTTTAATGTGCCAACTAGGCTTCCCTGAGCTTTTTTTTAAGCCCTTTCTGCAACATGAAGTAGGTCTGGTTAGATCTGCTTTGTGGATGTGTCCTGTACTCTGGGTTTTAAATGCCCACCTTAAGGGTCATTGCTAATGAGATAGCCATCTTTGTTTATTTGTTTGTTTTAATTTATTTATTTTATTTATATGAGTACATTGTAACCGTCTTCAGACACACCAGAAGAGGGCATCAGATCCCATTACAGATGGTTGTCAGCCACCATGTGCTTGCTGGGAATTGATGTCTGGAAGAGCAGTTAGTGCTCTTAACCATGGAGCCATCTCTCTAGCCCAAGATAGCCATTTTTCTACCCAAGGTCTCACCATGTAAACCTGGCTGGCCTGGAACTTAGTACGGAGGTCTACCAGTAGTCTTGCTCACTGCTGATTCACCAGCTTGGAGTCCTGTGGGAGGAAGTGAGGTTATTGGATCCTATTGTTTCCAGGCTACTGTGACATCTGTCACTATGAAGTGTTTTCTCAGTACACTCAACAGGCAATGGGTAAATCTTTGGAACTTAGCCCCAAACCTTACTTTCTTATAAGCTGATTATCTCAGGTCATGCCAATAGAGAGCTGAGTAAGGCAAGCCACAGCTGTTAAACACAGAGAACTGACATCTTTATAGTAATGGGTTCTTGTGTTCAGACAAGATACATCTTTACCCATTGTCTCTGCTTCCTAAGAAGCTGAAGACCCTTCTGCATTTAGAGTCTACAGGTCTGGTTTGGTTTCTTCTGGCTTTTAATTGTGCCTTTAAGACTGAATGTTCTCCTTTTTTTTTTTTTTAAGCAGTGCCAGAACAAGCCAGAGTCCCATTCATGTCCTGCAAGAGCTGCCCTGAGCCACACTTCCCAGGGGTCACCATAGCAGGACCAACTGTCTACTTCTCTTCAACTTTGAATTCTGTTTGACAGGTTCCTAAGCTTTGCAGTTTTTCCAGTTTCACGTTTTCCTTTATCCAGTGGCCTCTTACAGAATTCAGCAGTTTGGGTATTAGCAATGCTCCTCTTGCCTTGATCTCTCGGCACACATTAACGAACACACCATGAACTCTAGTGTGTTACTGATTGTAGGTTTCTGGGAGAACCTCTTCTGGCTCATAGAAGTTTCCTTCTCTGAGTTTGTATCCCTGCAAAGGTTTTGTTTGCTCTTTTTATAGAGAAGCCAAGTTTAATCACATAATTGAGAGAATAAGGCTTGTGTCTTTTTCTCATACTCTACCAGTCATGTCCCTGAGCTGAGCCTTGCTTAGCTGTGACAGTAATGCCTGGGATGAATGGCTGTAGGCGGCGTGCTTGTGATTGTGAGGCTGTGGCTGCTGGGTGAGACGGGCTCCTTTGTTTCTCATAGCTATTGGTCTCTTAGCTTTTTTACTACTGGGATGAATGTCACTAAACCTAATTTTATTTTAAAGCATTCACTTAGGGGCTGGGGAGATTGCTCAGCTTTTGTTTTTGTTTGCTTTTTGTTTGGTTTGGTTTGGGTTTGAGTTTTTTGAGACAGGATTTCTCTGTAGTTCTGGCTGTCTTGGAAACTCACTCTGTAGTCTAGGCTGGCGTCAAACGCAGAGATCCATTCGCCTGCCTCTGCCGCCCGAGTGCTGTGATTAAAGACTTGCACCATCACGCCTGGCAATTGCACCGTGCTTGGTGTTTGCTCAGTTTTTAAAACACGGAGGATGTTGAGTATAGTCTCAGAACCTATGTAAAAATGCCAGGAGCACAGGTGTGTTTGTCCCTGCACTGGAGAGGCAGGGAGAGGCAGATCCCTGGGCCTCAGTGGCCAGCCAGACTACCCTGCTTAGCCAGCTCCAGATAAAGAAAGATCCCATCTCAAACAGTGGACAATGCCTGAGAGGTGACACTCCAGGTTGTCTTTTTTACACACACTTGCACACAGGCATTCATTTAGACTTTTATTTTACTATTAGTGTATGTGCCTCTGTGTGCAGGTGCATGTGTGTGTGCAGGTGCAGATCAGAAAACAACACTCAGGAGTTAGTTCTCTTTCACCATTGGTTGGTTCCAGGCATAAACTTAGGTTATCAGGCTTGGTGTCAGGTAGGTGCCTTGCCGAGCCATCTCACCTGCATCATTGAGACCAGTGGTTCTCAACCTTCCTAACGTAGCAACCCTTTAGTACAGTTCCCATGCTGTGGTGATCCCCAGCCATAAAATTATTTTCATTGCTAATTCATAACTGTAAATTTGCTACTGTTAGGAATTGTAATGTAGGTTGAGATGTCTGATATGCAACAGAGTCTTTGCCCTCCAAAGGGGTCACAACCCACAGTTTGAGAACCACTGATTTAGACTTTAAATTTTATCCATAAGTCATGGTGTTTTTCTTACAAATTTTAAAATCAAATTTGTACTTTTATTTTCTTAATGTCCTTGATGCTGTAGGTGTTCTGCTTTACACACACACACACACACACTTATTTTTCGACAAGGTCTAACTAACTATGTAGCCCTGGCTAGCCTGGAACTCAAAAGATATCCTTCTGGCTTTGCCTCTTTTTTTTGTTGTTTTTGTGATTGATGTGGAAGGACCCAGCCCACTGTAGGTAGGGCCAACTCCTAGACAGGTGATCCTGGGTTCTATAAGAATGCAGGCTGAGCAAGCCATGGGGAACAAGCCAGTAAGCAGCACTCCTCCATGGACTCTGCATCAGCTCCTGCCTCCAGGTTCCTGCCCTGTTTGAGTTCCTGTCCTGACTTCCTTTGATGATGAACAATTCTCTCTCTCTCTCTCTCTCTCTCTCTCTCTCTCTCTCTCTCTCTCTCTCTGTGTGTGTGTGTGTGTGGTATGTGTGTGTGTGTGTGTGTGTGAGAGAGAGAGAGAGAGAGAGAGAGAGAGAGAGAGAGAGAGGTGTATGCATCCATGTACAGAGACCACAAGAGGGTGTCAGATCTGGAACTGGAGTTTCAGGCAGTTTTCGATGGTGTATGGGTGTTGGGAACCAAACCCTGGCCCTCTAGAACAGCAGGCACTCTTAACTGTTGAGGTGTCTCTCTAGCCCCTGCCATTTGCTTCTTATTTTTCAGTAGTCCTCACGGTTATGTACCTGCCAGCCCCCAACACGAGGAAGAACTCTCTGGCTATGCTGTATGTGTGTCTTCCCATCATTTTCAGGAGGGGAAGCAGCCTCTGCCCAGGGGCACCTGATTGTCTTGTGGGAAGTTAGTTTTTCCAGATATGGGAGAGGTTAAACCATGCTTGTAATTAATAAGAATGATCTGGAAGAGACTGGGGCAACGCCACAGTGAAGTGAGAGGAGAAGCCCAGGTGGATGGAGATGCTGACCTAGACATGTCTCACTCTGCTTTTCCAAACCAGATTCTCTAACACTTGACACTGGAGGTTTCTCTGTGACCTGTTGTCTCCCCTCCAGTCCCCTCTCCCCAGAACAACGGTCACTATAAGAACAATGTCCATGATGTTCAAACAGTTCAGGAGAGCAAGGGCTGTTAACTTTCTGGACATTTTATTTAGTTTCCATGCCTGGGTCCTCTGGGTGGCCTGGCTTTCCACAGAAACTTTACACACCTGTTCTTCTCTAACTTGAGCTTGTGATTAGAGTGTGTATTTGCATATGTGCATGTGCTTGCACATGTACACACCACACACACACACCAGTCCACAAACACTAGCCAGTATGGGCACTCTCCGTGTCCTATCAGCTCTATCTCAGTGCTCTGCTGACTTGAACTCACAGCTTAGCCTAGGTTAGACTTATCACTACCCCCAAGGATACCAGCAATGACCTTCTCCTTGGTCATCGATGGTTTTCTTGAGTACTTGTCCACTTCCATTCATGAGACCTAGTTAAACCATAATTCCTACTTTAGAAATGAGTTTCTTACAGGACAAAGTTTATACTTACCCTGACATCCATAATCCTTCACTCTCTAGGATCTAGCCCACCTACACTGCCCATCGAACGATGCAGGCTGTATAGTCAGGTTGTCCTCTGGCTAGGTGAAGGATATGAGGGTCTTCACCCCTGTATTCTGTTGATGCTTTGCTCTGTGTCCTTAGGTTAGCCACTTAATCCTTGTGTTTAGGGTTCTCATATTAAAGGATAAACTACAGAACTGTTAAACACCACACATCTCTGTCTTCTGCTCTCTCTCCCAATGATATTTATTCTCCCGCATATGACAGAGCATGCCCATTCTCTCTCCTTGAAGCCCATGTCTTGCCTGTACCTTTGTCTCAAATCCTGTTTTTCTAAATAAACTAGAAGAGCCAGGTGTATCTGCCTATCTAATGATACTCACTGCATCAAGGAGTGGATATGTTTACAGAAGTATCCAGAATAGACCAGGCATGATATCACAAGCCTTTAATCACAGCACTCTGGAAGAGGCAGATGGATATCTATAAGTTCAAGGCCAATCTGGTCTACATTAGGAGTTCTGGGCCAGTCAAAACTATAAAAGTATAAATAACATTTTTTATCTTTAAAAAGTTTTTTTTTGAGGGGGCTGGCTGGAGAGATGGCTCAGTGGTTAAGAGTACTGAACACTCTTCCAGAGGTCCTAAATTCAATTCCCAGCAAGCACATGGTACCTCACAACCATCTGTAATGGGATCTGATGCCCTCTTCTGGCATGTCTGAAAACAGCTAATATATGTAGTAAGCATTTAAACTCAATTGGGGGGTTTCTTCCTCATCTTTTTCTTTTCAACCCCCTTTCCCTTACTTAAGGAAGAAAGGAAGATAGAGAAAAGGAAGGGAAAAAGAAAAGAAATCCCTAAATCTAACCTCTTTATTTCATTTCCTCCCTATTCAAGACCATAATTATTTGTAAACCATCTCCTAAAATGACCAAAACTATCCATCCCAACTCAAGGGATGATCTTCTTGTAATTGCTTCCTGCTGAATTGGGGCAAAGAATTTCTTTTTGGGGACCCAAGAAAATTAGAAAAACATAAAAATGGTTAGTCTTAAGAAAGCTAGCTGTATGCCGGGTGGTGGTGGCACATGCATTTAATCCCAGCACTTGGGAGGCAGAGGCAGGCGGATTTCTGAGTTCGAGGCCAGCCTGGTCTACAGAGTGAGTTCCAGAACAGCCTGGGCTACACAGAGAAACCGTGTCTTGAAAAACCAAAAAAAAAAGATAGCCATAGCGTTTGTTGTCCAGTCTCTGTATGTTGAGAAATGTAGGGTTAAATGAAGTCTAACTGGAATAGTCTGAAAGACTGGACCAAGTGAGCTAGCTATTCTGAAAATGTCCTGGAAGCAAGTCTTTAGAGGAAACAGCTTTGATGCAAGTGAGTTAGGATGAAACAAGAAGCTGGAACAGCAGGTCTCAGCATCTCAGCATCCTTGAGGGTGAATCCTGTCAAGGCTGCCTCTTGGTCTTCCATTCTGCAATACACAAACCTTATAAGCAATACATAGTTCTATAAAGACATTTGTATCAAAAGTGCAGGGTGCAGAGATCAATTAAGAATGATTTCTTGCTCTTTGTTTGAACAGGTGAAAGAGAACTGTCTTTCTTCAGAAGTTAGTCTGATCATATAATCAAACTCAAAATAAATCTTAATTTATGCTATCTGAAAGAATGGCATGTAATAATAAGTCATAAGAATTTTGTAGTCAATATAATTTGTTGGTTCTATATGGACATTTAAATCTCAGCCAGTCCCAGAGCTATCCGCATGTTCAAGGATCAGGGTATACGTTACCCATCTTGTTGATCTTGTCAATCTTCCTCTTCTTGTCTGTAGTCAAGCTCTTCAGGGGGCTGCCCTCTGTCAAATCATATCCTTATTATTTTGGAAGGAGTCCAAAGCCTTTTCTTCTTTCTTAACACAAACCTAGAGCCTCTCTCCCAACACAGCATGCCTTTGGTCCAGCAGTTTGAAGTCATGAAAAGTACAGACTAATGAAATCTAGTAGAAGACAGCATCAGATTCCCTGGAGCTAGAGTTACAGACAGCAGCAATGTGGGTGCTGGGAATCAAATCTGGGTCCTCCTAGAGCCACAAACTCTCTGCTGAGCTGTCTCTCTAGGGCCCCTTCCCCACCAAACAATCTTATGTAGCTCAGACTTGGTCTTAACCCGAATCCCCCCTTGTGCTGAGTTTACATGAATGCACCTTGTCTGGTTACAGTTTGTTATTTTGCACAAATGTTTTTCTACTTTATTGTATGTAAAGTAAAAATTCCACAAAATTATGGGCATGGGATAGTCACGCTTCAGTCGGTGCTTTCACTGTTCCTTAAAGAAACCGGGCATCTTTCTATCTTGGGAATTGCCAGAGTTTCTCTCTGTATCTCAAATGGTTTCACCTAAACCCAGCTTACCCAACATCCATGCATCCTATGAATGCCTCCATAGAAGGTTCCCTCTGCCGTCGTTTGTGTTTAACCAGCCTTCTTACAGCTGTGGCTCTGGGCACACATGTTGAGGAATGTTCCTGCCCTCCTGAGACTGAGGAAGAGCAATGCCTGTCTTATTTGCCACCATCGTGCTTGGCACAGGAGGAAACTTGAAGTCAAGAGGAAACGTAGGCTTGAGAGAAAGGCAATTCTCACAACATGTCTGAAGTCAGGGACAAATCTGCTCAGGTTGTGAAAACCAACTGGAAGTTGGGGTCTAAACCACACCTGGAGGCTGTAGCAGCTCAGAGGGTTAGAGCATGGACTGACCCGAGTTCAGTTCCCAGCACCCACATAGCGGCTCACAACCATCTGTGTGGACCTCAAGCATGCACGTGGTGCGCATACATACCCGCAGGCAAAACACTCACACATAAAATGAAAATAAATAAACTATACTTGGCACAGTGTTCAGATCTCTGCTCTTGCCCAGTCTCTTCACCAAAGCCTGGTCCTCTCTGGCCTTCAGGATCCCCAGGGCCACGTGCCCCAGCAGGTGTCTGCTGATCCTGGCCTCTGTCTCCTTTACTGTAACTGGGGCCCGGTCTGCTGCACAAAGGGTGCGGGACCCGCTACCCAGGTATATCTCCTGAGTGGAGAAGTGCGCGAGGCCTGAGATGCAGGTGCGAAGCTAGACTCCGCAGTAGGGCCCCGCCCCCGAGTCATCTGCTGCATCGATTGGGCGCATGAGCGCGTGAGTGACGGGTACACAGGCCAACGGGGCGCGCGCGCGCCGCCGCCTTCGCTTTGCGCGCCCCCGAGGCCGGCCCGGGCGCCGCGGCGCTGCGGCTGCGGGCGGCAACGCTGCACCATGGCCCGGCTGCTGTGGGCCGCCCGACTGCCGCCGCCGCTGCTGTTGCTGCTGGCCGCCGGTGAGTGGGGCCGGGCCGCGCCGCGAGGGCGCAGCGCGCAAAGAGCCAGTGCTGGCAGCGCCGCAGAACAAAGGCTGTGGGGCGCGCGGGGTCGGCCGCGCGCGGGGAGGAGGCGGCGGCGCGGGGCCTGGCGCGGGGACCCCCCAGGCGCCCTGTCCTGGGCGCTGGATGCTCCATACTACGCGCGCGCTCGGGGACGGCAGCGGCCGAGCCGCTGCACCAGGGTATCCACGCCCCACCCCTCGCCAGGTGACAGGTGACAGGTGACCAGTCTGCGGCCACGAAGCAGAGGGGCGTGTGCGTGTGTGCGCCCGAGGGTGTAGAGAAGCGCAGCAGGGAGGCGAGAGCGCACGGGTGACACCCTTGGAGAAATCGCATCGTAAAGGTCCGGCGGGTACCCAAAGCGCGTGGGCCGGGGATGCCGAGGGCCAAGAGAGAGAGCTGCGTGGCCAGGGTGGATGTTTACATGTGCATGGAGCTTGCCTGGGAAGGCGTGTACGTGTCGTTGTGAACGCGTGTCCTCGACTGCGCGGGGCAACTTTATTAGGAGCTGACAAAGGGGTAGGTCTGCGACAGCGACTGCCGCCATATGGGGCTGTGTGTGAGACGTTCGTACGTGGTTTTCATTCAGCAGTCACTCCGGATACCTCGTTAGTGTGGGCGTGTGACAGGTCGGGGCCTGAGGCAGGTAAGAAATGTGTGTGTGAGGGAGAAAGAGACAGCTTCTCTGGGTAGACATGGGATTCAGGGGTGTGTGCGAGTGTGGGGGTCGGGCACAAAAGCTTGACAGGCTCAGAGGCAAGCCACCACCACAGAAGGGGAGGGAGGAAGGCTGACTGCAAAGGTGGGTCAGACCAGGACATGGGAGAGCAGCTTCTCATGGAAGATTGGAGCTGGGACCCTATCTTAAGGTGGGCCTGGTACAAGAGCAGGGTGCTGGGCTGGGTGGGCTACAAGACTTGGTGAATAGCCCCGTGCCACTTCCCCTTCAGTGGAGACAGGCATGGAACTGGCCACTAGTACTCTGGCAGTTACCCCACCAAAGCCCACCCTGTGAAATGTATGCAAATTCGAAGGGGGTCTCTATGTGAGGTCAGGTGAAGAACTTGATATGGATAGGTGATGGGTCCTTGCTTTGAGACTGTTAGTGATAGAACCCCAGGAAAATGTCTGAGGAAGGGGGGGGGATGATCAGGGTTGTGCATACCTGTAATTCTGGCTCTTGGGAACTTAAAGGGGCAGGAGGATTGGGAGTTCAAGGCTAGTCTGGGCTGCAGAGCAAGACTCTGTCTCTAAAAAATAAATAAATAGATAAATAAAATAAAACAAGAAATCAGAGAGATAACTGGCCCCTCACACTGCTGTGCCTGCCCTAGGCACATTTTATAGGGAAATGTCTATTGATGTTGACCTGGGGCATCTACACAGACCATCCAAATCTTTGCATACAGTCCTCTCTGGGAGATCTGCTCTCTCTCTCCTCTCTCTCTCTCCTCTCTCTCTCTCTCTCTCTCTCTCTCTCTCTCTCTCTCTCTCTCTCTCTCTCTCTCGATGGGGACCACACCATCCCTCCATCCCTGCCAGCAGTGCAAGTCAGGATGGAGGCCTGGCTCTCTTGACCCCATCCTCCTGGTGACCAGTGGGATGACAGTCAGGTTTGCTCCTCCCCCGCCCCCACTCTCTCCATTAGTGTGCCCCTACCTCTGTGCAGGCACACACGTGTCTATCAGCGTGCCTCCTTTTTACACCTTTGTGTAGAAAGAAGAACGCCTCACTTACGCACTCTTTCTCAGCAGCAAACATCAGTGGAGTGGTGGTGGGGGATGGGATGTGGGATGGCGGTGCATCTCTGTTGTGACTGCCACTCTGGGGTGTGGGGGCAGAGTGGCAGATGCTGCCCAGCCACCTCCCATGCTGGTGTCTGCTAAGGGCTTAGGGGGATCTGACTTGAAAGCTGCTGACAGGGGAGGGCCGAGTGCAGCTGGTGATAGACAGAAGAGCCTGCCAGTGCTGAGTGGGACCCGTGCAGGAAGACACACACTGGGTTCTGGGGCCTTGGCTTTCTTTGCCCCTAAGATGTTTGCCTGTCTCCCTGGCTCCTCTTTCTGGGCTTGTTTGGATCTGATGTTTCTTGATGCTGGACCCCCCCCCCTTTATCTCTTCCTGTGTGCCTGTTTCTTTCTGCCTCCCTTTGGGGTGTTGAAGTAACAGCAAACTCAGTGAGAGCTCGAGGAAGAAAAGGAATCACACAGTGAGCATAATTCTGGAATTTTTAAATCAGGTGGGGGCTCCACTGAGGCAGACTAATTATTAATTAAAATAAGTGGTTATATGCAGAATGGACAGGGCTCATCTTCTGTTCTGGTGTCCTTTTATGGTGAACAGGCCTAAAAAGAAGAGCTCCTTCCTTCTGTCACCTAAGTGGTCACCCATTACCCAAGCCTTTGAAAAATAATCAGCCATTACAAGGAGCATGCCTTCCAGAGAGTAAAAATTGTTGGGGAAAAGTCAGAACCAAGGGAAATATCAGATTCCCCTCCCCCCCTTTTAAAGTGGGATTCCAGTCTTTGTGAATGCTTATAGGCCACCAGGAAAGGTTGATAAAGAGGAGATGCTGGGGGTGAGACACTGCTATTGCACTGTTGGAATGCAGATGGAGTCGGAGAGTGGATGGTCCCACCTGGGCAAACCCAGGATGAACCCAGCTCTATATACAGACCTGGCTGAGCAAGAAGCATTGCCTCTCACGCCTGTAGCTCCACCCTACTGTCTTGGGGCAGTTTGCTGGAGTGCTAGTCCAGTTGGCTGTGGCTGCTTCTCTACCACACTTAAGTTAGGGCTTCTTGTTTTGTTTTGTTTTTTTCTTTTTCAAGATAGGGTCTCATCATGTAGTTCTTGTTGTCCTGGGACTCACTATGTAGACCAGGCTGGCCTTGAACTCACAAAAGATCTGCCTGCTTCTGCCTCCCAAGTGCTGGCATTAAAAGTGTATGCCACCACACCCAGCTAAGTTAGGTTTCGAGGAGGTAGTTCAGAGACTCCGAGGCAAGCAGGGCACATCTCTTCAGGACCCATGTGGAGTGTGAGGAAGACCAACGTTACTCTCGCCTACTGTGGCTGAAGCTGTCTTCTCCAGCATCCCTGCTGAGGCACAGTGTGTGGATAAAGCTTCCCTCCTCCTGGCCTCGAAGTGTGGCTGCTCAGGCGCACTGGGAACCTGTACAATATTCAGGGTTTAATTAGCACACACATCCCTCATCACCTGACGTTTTCTTTTCCTGGGATGCATGAATGAGTTTTTCCAGATTGGTTTCTCTCATTTGGCTCCTTGCCATCGCTGCTCCCCAGCCCTGGGGAGGTTGCTTCTACAAACGAGGGCTGCCAAAGCAGCTGGTATCTTGTATACAATTTAGATTCCATTTCCCCCCTAAACTGCTAATTTCCCTGCAGGCAGAGACTGTCCAAAGTCCATCTTTGCATCACCAGGGAGGACCTGGCATGCCACCTGGCTCAGACCAAAAGCTCTGGAGTGACCGAATGATTCTTGTATGAATTTTACGTGCAATAAGATGGCACATTCCTCACGTGAGAACCTTGGTTTTAATTGGCATTAGGTTAACAGGATTCTGTGAATCTGTTTCACATTTTTAAAATTAGAAAATGAGTGTTAAATAAATAAGGACAGCTTATAGAAGTGTTTCTAAACAGGGCCCCCGTGGACCTGTGAATAGAGATTCATGGTGGATAGCATTCTGGAGGCACTTCAAAGGAAGGCAGAGCCCTCCACCTAGACTCAGCTTGGAACCTGGGAAGCATGTCCAAAGGAAAGGGGTACCCTCCAGTCCTCAGTGCTGGCTTCCCTCCTTGGTATGAACATCCCGTGGGGTACTTATGCTGTCTTGAATATTGTTTTATGCAGCCCAGCTCAGCAAATAATTATTTCCCCAGCCTCCTTCACAAAACATCTGCAAGACCTTCCTGTGGGGAGAAGCAGCTAATTACAGCTCTTTCTATTAATTTAGTCCCACGAGTCCTCAGTGATTTCATCTGTAAAACAAGAGGGTCCGACCCAATTATTATTTATTCACTCAAGGGCTTGTTGAACCCAGTTGCGTATCAAGAACTAGACACTGCAGTGTCAAAGGACCCACTATGTACTTACCATCTGAGGGAGGCTGTATGATTGTCTCTTACCATTGGGTGAGCAGACTGTAGGGCCAAAGCCGTAATAACAAAGAATGGTACCCCACCCAGGCTAGTGACTAGAAAAGGCTGCTTGGGACTGGGAAGTTGTCTCAGTGGATAAGAATGCTTGCTGTGCTAGCATGAAGACCTGAGTTAGAGTCCCAGCATCCACAAAGGCTGGGCATGGCTGTACATGCCTGTAACCCCAGCTTTGAGAGTCAGAGACTGGTGGATCTTGGAGTTTGCTGGCCAGTCAGCTAAGCCTCCAGTTTAGTGAGAAACTCTAGCTCAAGGGATTAACGCTGAGAATGATAGGGAAAGCCACCTGCCATTCTTCTCTGGCCACTGCATGTGTGTGCATATTCACATGCTCACATGCATTCAACAGACACACATACACACAGTGTGCATGCTCACATGCATACAAGGACATACACATGCACACAGATACACACAGTGTGCATGCTCACATGCATACAAGAATACACACAGACACGCTCACACACACACAAACACACAGTATGTATACTCACATGCTCACATGCATACAACAGACACACACACACACACACACACACACAAGAGAGAGATAGAGAGAGGGCTGTGGCTGTGTCCAGAGACAGGAATAGGAATTAGGCAGGTGAGGAGGCTGGAGAGGAGGCTGAGTTGTGGGGAGCACTTGCTGCTCTTGCAGAGGACCTGGATTCAGTTCTCAGCACCCACACTGAGGTTCACAACTCTAGTTCCAGGATCCAATGTGTGCAGCCTGGCTCCATGGGCACTGCCTTGCAGGTGATATATGCAGACACACACTCAGGAAAAATGATAATGAACAGATCTTTGAGAATTACGTAGGAGAGAGATGAGGATAAACGGATGCTCATGCGAAAGGCATGGCACGTATGAAGAAAGTAAAGGAGATTGTAATGTTCCGGAAATCTCTAGAAATTCAGCTTAAAGCCTAGAGCGTGCAGAGAATGATGGCAACCATGGAGAGCGGAGGAGGGCTTTGTGCGTTAGTGGGGAGTCCCTCTACCACTTTAAGAATGTGGCTGGGTCATCTTTGCGATGGGATGGTGGGTACAGATTTGGCTGTCAGAAGCTACTCTGAGTTTTGCTATTCCAAGTGTGGTCTGTGGACCAACAGCATTACTCATCCATGCAGAGCCAGGCACACTGGGTGAGTCATATGTACTCTTAGGCCCTGGTGGCGCTCTGTTCCAGAGGATAGTGTGGAGGAGAGATGTATACAGTGAGCAGTGGTGGCGAATCCTGAAATACCCGAAAGATCCCTGGGGAACTGTCTCTGGAGAGAGTTGGTTAGAGGATATTCACGGGTCAGCATGTTGGGTGTGTGGAGCTTGGAGAATACCTCCCCCCACCCCCACCTTCTCAAGATGTTGGCCTTTAAATAGACCTGATTCCTTCCTACCAAAACTGGCCTTCTGGGGCTGGAGAGATGGCTCAGTGGTTAAGAACACCAACTGCTCTTCCAGAGGTCCTGAGTTCAATTCCCGGAAAACACATTACAACCATCTGTAATGGGATCTGATATCCTCTTCTGTTGTGTCTGGAGAGAGTAATGGTGTACTCAAAACTGGCCTTTTGAGTTGTGAGTAGTGTGGACTTGGTTCCAGTAACATGGCCTTGACTGCTTTGGTTGCAGTGTGATGTCTGGGACACTGTGTGTGTACTCTCTTGGGGAGCACCATTGTCCATTCTGTAGATGAGATGAGGAGTGAGCGTCCCAGGTCTGCCCAAGCTGTGCTCCCTCCCAACAGCCCAAAAGCAGTTCTTGTTCAGCCTTCTCCCTGCTTTGCAGTCTGCTAGCACAGGCACCATGCTGTCATTCTGTGGTGTGCTTTTAGGCCTCTTATATACATACATACATGCATACATACACATGCACACACATACATACATATATACATACACACACATACATATGTACATACATACATGCATGCATGCATACACACACATACATACATACATACACAGCATATGCTATGCTATGGTGATCTGTCTTCTCCTTTGGCTCCATGAAGATCAGGGACTATATCTTTCTTATTTCTGTATATACCTGATTTTGTATAATACCTGGTGCAAAGCCAACATTCATAAATTGCATGCATGAATGAGTGTAATCCTACTCTGATATGTAAGAACTCCACTTATAACCTTTCTCAGTATACATACAGGCTGCATCAAATTTGAGGCTGTGTAACAAATCATCCCCAAATTTTGTTTGTCACTAAGCCCGATGACCTGAATTCAGTCCTTCCAGCCCACACAGTAGAAGGAGAACTGATTTCCAAAAGTTGTCCTTTGACATTCATGTACACGTGCACCTGCACACACATGCATGCATGTGTACACAAGCACACACACATGAGAGAGAGAGAGAGAGAGAGAGAGAGAGAGAGAGAGAGAGAGAGAGAGAGAGTAAATTTAAAAACCATATTAAAAAACCTCCAGAAATTCTTTTTATTATTTTTTAATGTGTATGGGTGTTTTGTCTACACATATATCTGTACATCATGTATCATTTGTGTGCCTAGTGCAGGCAAAGGCCAGAGAAAGCACCAGATCTTCCAGAACTGGAGTTATAAATGGTTGTGAGTCACCATGTGGTTATTGGGAATTGAACCCATGTTCTTGAAAAGAGCAGTCAGGACCCTTAACCATAGAGCCATCTCTCTAGCCCCAATCCCAAGATGTTCTTGATGTAATCACCAAACTAGAAACATCTATCTGGGAACTTTCTAGAAAAGTGTATTATTGGGGCTCCTTACAGAATTACTGGGTTCAAGGCTTATCCGTGCCTTACCTCTCTGTTTAACTCTCACATACCCCTACCCTGCAAGTCCATGCTAGCTCTGGGGTAAAAGATACTGGTTTTGAACAAACTCTGTTAATCTAGCTCACGACTCTGGGCTGACCGTGTGTAGCCTGGGATCTGCTGGCAGTCTTATCAGAGCCAGACTCCTTCAAGTCTGCTTCTCATGGCTGGTTTTGTCACATCCAATTTCAGCTGGGACACTATACTAACCTGGTTGCTTTCTACACAGGCTCTCGTAGATCAGGCTAGCCTGGCAGATTGACCATAAGTCCTAAGAGAATAAAACTTGATCCCTGTCATGAAGATGGTACAGTGACTCAAGTCTGAGGAGTGGGGACTTAGCCTTAAGGGAGGAACTGCTAAGTTGAGTTTCAGAGGTGTGTCCTCCTGGAGGATACTCTTCCCAGAGTCTCAGAGAAGAACCTTGCACCAGGGTGGTTTCTGCGTGTATCCAGCATCCTGACTCACTATTATCTACCTATTATGGGATGGATATTGCTCTTCCCCATAATATTAGGACTAGAAAAACAACATGAGTATCTTAGGATCTCCCTGTGATGGGATGAGAGTTGGGGAGGAAGGACTCATTGGTATCTTCTTCTGGAAATCAAAAAGAACCTTAGGGGCTGTGGACCTCAAGAAGATTGTCATGTCTCCCTCTGGTCTCTAGATATCCTGGAGCATGATTATGTAATGTCCTTCCCACGTGAGTTGGTAATGTGGACACAGGAGCATTATGAAGACAGCTTTAGCTTTGTGGCAGCAGGACCTTTGACTTTGGACCTGGTGTCTGGGATAGCTAGAGATACTCTGGATGAGGTGTCATGGTTCTCAGTTTCTGAGCCAGAAACTCCCCCAGCCACAGGACACACCCAGGTAGAGCATGGCAGTGTCACTGAGTCCTATATTCCGGCAGAGCTCCCCCCACCAGGTATAACTTGGCCTCCCACAGCTCAGGGTGAGGCCTGTGGATACCACTCTCACCCCGAGGGTCTGCCTTTGCCTCCTAGTCATCCTGAATTGGCTGGGGGGCCACACTGAACACTGATGAGCCCTGACACTCACATTAGCCTCTTCTTGTGGGGGATACAACCCACCGTCTGCTTTTAGGGCTCTCTAGGTGGAGGGCCTCCTGGCCTCCATGCCTTCCTCCGGTTCCCGTACAGCACCACCAGTACCTGGGGGCTCACTGGGGATAGATAGCTCTGCCATCTTGGATCAAGTGCCTCCCTCTGCGAATAGGGGCTTGGAGTGACTGTCCATGCCTTAGACATGAGAGCATTAAGGTTGGATGTGAGGAATGAGCTTGGAGCCGCTCAGCTTAGGGAAGACAAGCATACACTTGTTTTTTTGGTTTTTTTTTTGTTTGTTTTTTTGTTTTTTGTACTCTTCCTGCCTCCCCTTCTGGCCTTCTTAAGCTCCACTTACCCCACCCAGATGCTTTCCTGTTGGTCAGTGTGCTCTTCCTGGTCCTGGGCTGACTGACATGTGCACAATGTACCTGACATCTCCCCAATTTCTGCTGGAACTCTGTGGTCCTTTCCTTTCCTTCAGCGGCCAAGCCCTGTCTTCCTCATCAGGGGGTTGAGGCAATTAAAATTCAGATACTGTTTGTAAGGCACTTTGTACATGGCCTTGAGAATATGAGGTCTTGTTTTTATTATAAACATCACTGAAATTTTCCCTTCATTACAATCACAGCAGGTCACAGTCCACATCCAGTGCAGGGGCTGGCTGGGGGCTTGGACCTGCCCACCCCACCCCACGAATGTTCTCAGACTTAGGAGGGACTCAGAGGGCATGTCCATCAACCTCCTGGCCTTCTAGGTGAGGAGGCAAGACCCAGGGGCCTTGAGCAACTTCTCAAAGAGTTCAATGATACGGTGGCCAAGCTAGCTGTGAAATTGGTCAGTAGTACAGTTCGGCTGTTCTCATTGTCAGACAGAATGAGAGAGAAGATGATCCCTTTTAATTTGTAGTCTGGTCATTGTTTTGTCTTGATGAATCAGGAGGGTCCAAGATTCTAAATGAGCATACAGAGTTACCAGCACTAGTGAGTTTGCCCTGCAACCTTGCCCGGGTGATTAAGCTGCGCCAGGAGACCTGCCTGGATGCAAATCGCATCTAATGCAAGCTGGAAGAGTTTCAGGCTGGGATGCAAACTTAGAGAACATTGTCACAGGCAGAGCAAGATCCTTGGCTCACATTTGTACCTGCAGTACCTGGTACAGCTACCAGACTGGGACAGAGGGGGACAGAGGGGCTTTCTGAGCATCCTGAGCATGAAGAGGTCTGGGTCTCCTCCCTGCTGATCCCTGCTGGTCACAGGGGAGACTGAACACACTACAGAGTGCATCTCAGTTCCCGTTGAAGCCTGAGTGCCCATCTCTGTGGTTTTTCTAAGCAGTCCTTGTCCTTACTACTCCTCCTAACTTCTGGCTTTGTGTTTACAGGAGCTTCCCTGGGTGTCCGTGCAGTGGGCATGGATGAGCCTGGCCCTGAGGGCCTCACCTCCACATCCCTGCTGGATCTGTTGTTGCCCACTGACTTTGAGCCACTGGACTCCGAGGAGCCCAGTGAGGCCATGGGTCTAGGCGCTGGCCTAGCCCCGGGCTCGGGCTTCCCCAGTGAGGACAGCGAGGAGTCCCGGCTCCTGCAGCCACCGCAGTACTTCTGGGAAGAGGAGGAACTGAATGGCTCCAGCCTGGACCTGGGTCCCACTGCAGGTAGCTTTGCTCACTTATCTCCACACAGGATACCAGGAGTGATCCATGGTGGTGGGGGCCATGAGGCAGTTTCTACTCCAGCCCCTTCTCCTTTTCTCTCTGGTGTCTTCCAGGCTGCCTTACACCTGCCATGATCACATCTCTGAGACTAAGTTTCTCCTTTAATAGTGACTACAGTTTTGAGCCAGGTACCCACACATACAGCCTGGGGCTGGTAGCCAATGCGCAAGCAAACTTGCAGTCCTTCCATCCTCGGCCTCTGCAGTGACATGCTTGGCTTGTGGGGTCCTTTTTTTGAAGACAAGGAAAAGAGAGCTGTGGTATCAAAACTCAGCCACAGATCTTCCTCTAAAACTCTGACATGCTCTGTAGATCTATGCTTTGCGATTTAAACAAGAATTGGTTAGGAGCACTGGCTGCTCTTCCAGAGGTCCTGGCTTTAATTCCTAGCATCTATATGGTGGCTCACAGCTGTCTGTAATTCCAGTTCCAGGGGATCTAACTCCCTCTTCTGAATTTCTCTATACTCCCAGGGCACTAGGCACACAGTTGGTGCACAGGCAAACATGCATGCAGGGAAAACTCTCATGCACATTAAAATAAAATATATAAACCTAGTAATTTTTACATGAGTATTAGTGGGGTGTGATAACCATATCTTTAATTTCAGGACTCAGGAGGCAGATGCAGCTGGATCTCTGTGAGTTCCAGGTCAGCCTGTGAGTGAGACCCTGTCTCCAAAGGAGATAAACACTATAGAAAATTAAAAACAAAACAAAACAAAAAAAAACAAAGTTAATTCAAAGGAAATAAAGCCACCCAAAATTAAACAACAGAAAACTGAAAAAAAGAAAAACTAGAACCATAAGGAACATTTTCTTTTCTTTTTTTAATTATTTGTTTTATGTAAATTTATTAAGTATTATTTATTTATTTTATGTATATGTACACTGTAGCTGTCTTCAGACACACCAGAAGAGGGCATCAAATCCCATTACAGAGGTTGTGAGCCACCGAGTGGTTGCTGGGATTTGAACTCAGGACCTCTGGAAGAACTGTCAGTGCTCTTAACCACTGAGCCATCTTTCCAGCTCCAGGACCATTCTATATTCATTCAACATATTTCTCAAATGTATTTCCACATTATTAATTATCCTTTTACCACCTGATATTTTCTTACAAGTTTCCTTTACTTCTGTTTTATGTGTATGGGTGTTTTGCTAGCATGTATTTCTTTGCACCATGTGAGCGCCTGCTACCACCAGGACACCAGGAGAGGGATAGGTCCCCTGAGACTGGATCACAGAAAGTTAAAAGCCACCATCTAGGTGCTTGCAGTCAAACCAGATTCTGTGGAGGAGTAGCCAGTGCTCATGACTTCTGAGCCATCTCTCCAGACCCCACCACTCAATTTTTAACAGTTGTGCAGTATCCTGCACATGGTTGTCAGTGGCCTGAGCTCCTCCCCTGTTGTGGTTTACAGGTTTAGTTGCAGCAACAAATGACCTCATGGTCATAAGGTTATAACTCCTGGTTATAAGGTCTCCTGGTATAATGGCTAGAATGAAATCACTAGGTATGCGATTTCTCGGTCAGCATCCCACCCAGGAACAGAAGACAGGGAACCCAAATAGCCCCAAGAAATAAGGCAGTGGATTTGCAAAAGTCTGGCAGGATGTGGGAGTATCCTTAGGAATCCAGGGCAGGCCGCAGATGCACATCCCCACCCTTGGGTACAAAGGATTGGAAGGTGACCATCTCTGGTGACCATCTCCTTCCCACTCCACATCCAGCATCTCATCTGCAGGTGCCTCAGTGTCATGTTCTTCCTCTCACTGAGGAGCCTGTCAGAGACAGGGCCATGGGAGCCCAGGGCTGTGCTGATCAGGTCAGCCTGGGGCAGTGGTAGAGGAGAGCTTTAGACAGTTGGAAGGCAAGTGGAACAGCTCTGCCATCAAGTGTGTGGGTCTTTACAAGGGCTCTGGAAGCATCTCCAACGTGACCCCCAGAGAGACTACAGCATTCACTCATCAGAGGTACTGAGTTCTGGGGCCCGAGATGTTTCCCAGCCCTGAGTTCCATTAACCAGGTGTGATGACCCAAGCAGTCCTTGCATGCAGGCAGCTGATGCAGTGGATGCCAACCTAGACTAGGTAGCAAGACCTAGACAAGACCTTTTTCAAGAAAAGTCGGGTCTGGAGATGAAGCATAAAGGTAGAGTTGCCTCACTGGTCATGCACCAGGGCCTGGCTTCCATCCCGAGAACCCCTCAAGGGGAGGATTTTGCTCAGTTTGATAGGAAAAATTATAATGGACTTTTGTAATAACCTGGTAAACTTAATATTAATGGAGTATATATTCATATATATATATAATTAAATCTATATATGTACATGCATATATTCTGAACATAAATTATATAACATATTCTATACAATATATTTTACTTATAGAAGTATCAACTATAGTTTTCAGGGCAAGAGAGATAGCTCAGTGGTTTAGAGCACTGGCTGTTCTTCAAGAGGACCCAAGTTTGATTCCCAGCACCCATATGGTGGCTCATAACCAGTCATCTCTAACTTCCAGTTCCAGAGGATCCAACAGGCATGGAAGTTATGCACATACATGTATGTAGGTACTACATTAATGCACATAAAGTAAAAATAAATACTTTTACTTTGGACTTGAAGCGTGGGGTAGTGGAGAGAAGGTAGGTACTACAGCTCCAGCCCTGCCCGCTAACAGCAGCCTGACATCGGTGAACAGTGCAAGGCCAAAGAATGAGGCCAAGTCTCACCTAGGGCATGGGGGTCCTCACCTCGCAGGGAGGTCTGTGTTCCCAGCACCCAGCACAACATTTGGCAGTGGGAAGTGCTCTGCAGATGGTTGCTGCTGTTACCACTGCCACAGGTTTTCCTACTGAAGCATTTTTTTCTGCCACTGTACAATTTTTATATAGAAGAAAGAAAATATGTCTGTCATTTAAGAACAGAAACGTCTTCACAGTCTGTTTAAGTTTTAAAGATTTTGTTTGTTTATATGCTGTGTGTGTGTGCCTGCTTGTTTATGTGTACTTTGTGTGTGCAATACCCAGGGGATCCAGAAGAGGACATCATATCTACCAGAAATAGAGTTATAGCAGGCGGTGATCTGTCTATGTGAATTCTGGAAATCTAACCCAAATCCTCTGAAAGAGCAGCCAGTGCTTTTAACTGCTGAGCCATTGCTCCAGCCCCTTGAAAATGGTTTTACATGTTTTTGTTGCTTTTTTGTTTAGAGAAGTTTTTCTTCCCTAAGATATCTGCTCCTCTATTCCTCTATTCTCCTGCGCTTTTAGACTTTTATAGCTAGTAACTGTAATGTTGGTGGGAGGTAGAAACCCATATTAGTGACTTTTCTTGTTACTGTGACCAAACACCAGACAAGAAGCAACTTAAAGGCAGAAGGGTTTGTTTGGACTCAGAGTTAAAGAGGATACAGCTCACCACGGAGGGGAAGATGTGATGGCGGGCAGCTCCGTGGCAACAGGAGCGAGCATTGGGCACGCCTCACCTGCTCGCATCTTGGAGGAACAGAAAATAGAGATTGGAATAGAGCGTCTAAGCCCAGCCTTAACAGCCCTCTTCCTCTAGCTAGACTCCACATCCTAAAGGTTTCATGACCTCCCAAAATAGTGTCATCAGCTGGGGACCAAGTGTTCAAACAGGAGTTTGTGGGGACATTGTTATCCAAATCACCAGGGGGCCTCATCTCCTCTTCCTGGGTAGGTGACATCATTCCAACAGTTCAGCCCTCGTTCCTGAAGGGGCAGTCTGATGCTCTGTGCCTCTCTCTGGATCTTCCCACTGTGGAGAGGCAGGTAGGCAGTGGGTAGGAGAGCTGCAGAGGTGCCTGGGACTGACTGCTGGGGTCATAGCAGAGTCCAGGGAAGGGTAGTATCTCCTCCCTGGGCTTCTCCAGGCCTCGTGATAAGAAGTCTCACCATCACCCTGTCACTGTTCCTAGCTCTCAGTTTGGCTCACTTGGTTTACTGTCTTCTCATCATTGTCTCACTGAGTGATGTTAACACAGCTCTTTTTTATAAGATTTACTTATTGTATGTATGTGAGTATATATATGAGTACACTGTAGCTGTCTTCAGACACACCAGAAGAGGGCATCAGATCCCATTACAGATGGTTGTGAGCCACCGTGTGGTTGCTGGGAATTGAACTCAGGACCTCTGGAAGAGTAGTAGTCAGTGCTCTCAACCACTGAGCCATCTCTACAGCCTGTTAACACAGTTCTTACAAGGAAGGAAGGGAAGACATAAGCAGGCAACCTCACTGCTGGCCTCTTAACTGTGTACTTGGTGGTGGTCTTCTGCTCCCCCTTAAGTCTTGCCTTTTTATGTCACATGACCCCATCTTTCTGGGCAAACACTCCTGGGTGAACCCCAGTTATATAGAACATAGGTTATATTTCCAGTCCACCAGAAACTGGTCTCCATAGCACAGATCCACTTCCTCTTCTGCCTGGCAGAGCTGAGTGGATGAGCTACTCAGGGGCTCTCCTGTGACTGGCCTTAGAATCCTATTCTAACTGGCACTGGCTCAAGCCTGCTCCTTAAGCCTCTACTTCTGATTCTTCCCATCCTATTGGCCACAAAAGCTCTTTTTCACCCTAGCTGCCTGGTTGCTAGGTGACCATCCTTCACTACCCAGCTCAATAGGGGACAGTCACACTGTCCATGAGCAGATGCTGGCAGCTGCAGTGCTGCTAGTGCCCTGTCCATGGTGTGTAGCCTGGCAAGTAACACAGAGCTGGTGTCCCATGCCATCTCACTCTCCGGGCCAGTGGTGGGTGAAGGTACCCACTTCCCAGACCACCTGCTGGAAGTTGTGTCTCTACATACCATTAGCAGCTCCTAAACACAATTTCCTCACAGTGTCTGTTGGGCATTACTGCAAGAGGGTTGAGGTGGGAAGAGAGTTAGGGTCTATGCTGGCAGTGGGTAGGGAGGCAGATATTCAGAAGACCCAGAGGGTACTGTGTCACTCACCACCATTGCTGGCTTCTGCTCTTGCACTCAAGGAGTCAGAGTCCTACACCCTGTGTCTGAGGAGCTGAATTGTCACAGAGCTGCTCTTCAGGTCTATGTCTCTCCGGAAGAGCAGTCTCACAACAAAGTGAGGTGGGGTGGGGGTGGATGTATCCATGCTCTCAGGAGTTTGAAATGGAGTTAAAGCAAGATCAGCTCATCCCCAACAGCTAGAGATGAAGAATAGCTGCCATTTTATCCAGTTTTAGCCGCTTTCTATTGCAGGATTGGAAGGTTCTGGAAGCCAGACCTCCACAGTAGAAAGTCCACAACTGGGAGACCTTTGGGTCTCATGGTCCTGTGACAGAACAGAGCTGGAGAGGGGTATGCCTGAGCTGCTGTGACGTTTACCCCTTGATCATGACACTAAGCCATCCAGAAGGTGGCGCTCCAAGCCCTAATCACTTATTAAAGGCATATCTTGGCACTATTATAACCACAATTAAACCCTCCCTCATGTAGCTAGCCCACACTGCCAGGACTCACAGTCCTCCTGCCTCAGCCTTCTAAATGCTATGTTACAGGTGTACAACACTCACAGTTGGCTTCTGAACCATAAATTTCAAAGTGAATTTCAGAGGTGATATTCAGACCACAACACACCCCAAGATTGCCCCCTGTCACTCTTTACCCACTCTCTTTTCTGTAAGACAGGATCTGCATTAGGCACTATGATCCAAGGGAAGAGGTGAGTCAGAATCCCGCCAGAGAGGGTGCAGATGACCCCTGGACGCCAGTGCATCCTAGAATCCCCATGCACAGACTCACAGGCTTGTGTGGAAAAGAATCTGTGGGGGCTTATGGAACGAGGAACAGGCTTGCAGCTCCAGCAGGAGACTCGAAGTGCCAGCTTGGGCTGTCTGGGCTATCCTGTTCTATTCTGTTCTCCTGGCTTCAATCCAGGTAGACTGCCCAGAAAAGTCATTGTCTTTTTCCATAGTGACCCCCATAGGGAGTGAGCTCTGCATCCTAGGACCAGAAAAGGGTCAGGGTGGTTCATATTGGGTCCTGAACCCCTTGCCTGCCCTGTCACAAAGCCAGAATTCTCTGATTGGCAAGGGCTGGGGTAAGCTACCCCTAAAGCCAGTGCATGGGGGCCCCTTAACTCCAAGAAGAGGAAGGCATATTCCCCAAGGGGAAATCACACTCACAGAAAGAGGGGTAGTAGAGGGGACCATGAACAGCAAAGCCCTGAGTATCTCATGGATGACAGAAGCAGGGCAGACACTATCACTGTTTTATAGCTAAGGAAACTGGGTCAGAGATTTAAAAGTGGCACTAAATTACCCAGAGAGTAAGTGGCAAAGCTAAATCTCAAATCAGCCACCCTTCCCTAGATGGAATCGTTCTTACTAGACTTCTTTAATTACGCCTGCCTAAAATGGAACTTACAGAAACCAGACACCGAAGCAGCTGTCTGCTGGGACCTGGACATAGTGCTGTTCTGCAAATCCTTGCTGAGCCGTAGCTGCTGCTGCTGCTGCTGCTGCTGCTGCTGCTGCTGCTGCTGCTGCTGCTGCT
>NW_021605367.1:1093295-1094281 GCF_004785775.1 Grammomys surdaster | reverse complement strand
CTGCTGCTGCTGCTGCTGCTGCTGCTGCTGCTGCTGCTGCTGCTGCTCGCTCTGATCCTGTAGTTACTGTTCCCATTAGAGTCCATTCACTGGGAGGGACAGGCCCTGAGGCAGAGCCAGCTGCCAAGCACTGAAGGGAAGAAACACTTGCACCCTGACCCCAGGAATAAAGCTCTTTATTTTTATGCTTCTAATAAACACTAGCATATAAATATTTAAAAATGCAAATAAAAGAAGAAACTAGAATTGGCCTACATTCTTGTCAGCTAAAGCTCCTGATTGTCTTGATCTCTCTTCTGACTGTATTTTCTTTGTAGGAAATGGATTTTTAAAAGGCTTTAGCATTAAACAGAGCCGTGGTGCACACACCTCTGAGGGCTGATCATCAGCACCAATGTCCCGTGCCAGCAAGTACTTCTGCAACTTCGCAGTGAGGGCTGATGGTGTCCCAGGGTCCAGTGGGGCACTGGCCACTGCTTCAGCAGCACCCCACCATCCACTACAGGGAGTGAGAGAGTGCCAGGCCTTGTCTTTGAGACAGGGTCTCATTCAGTATCTCAGGCTGACCTTGAACTCTGGCAGTCCTCCCGCTCAGCTTCCCAAGTGCTCAGTAGAGGTGAGCCATCGTAGTGCTGGGCTCTTAAGCCTCCACTGTGTGAGCTGAGCTGTGGTGGACCCTCCAAACATGGGTGCGAGCCCCTTGATGGAGTCTAGGGGGCTAGAATTCTAGGTTTAGAATCTTTTTAATTTTATTATATTTTACTTATTTATTTTGTGTATGTGTATGCATTTTTTTGTGTGTCGGTGCGTATGTGCACATTCCTGTGTGCATGGAGGTCAGATGACAGCTTTCCAGAGTCAGTTCTTTTCCTCCACCTGTGGGTCCTGGGAATCAAACTCAGGCTTGGTGGTGGTGCTTCCATACAGCTGGTTTTAGTGTCTCTCTCTCTCTCTCTCTCTCTCTCTCTCTCTCTCTCTCTCTCTCT
>NW_021605367.1:1086881-1093285 GCF_004785775.1 Grammomys surdaster | reverse complement strand
TCTCTCTCTCTCTCTCTCTCTCTCTCTCTCTCTCTCTCTCTCTCTCTCTCTCCTTTTTCCTTTTCTGTGCTGGGGATGGAGCCTTGGACCTCCTCCTGCATGCTAGGCTGGTGTTCACCACTGTGTGAAATCCCAGCCTTGCTTCTGTCTCTTTGAAGACTCTTGAGGCTGACCCTTAGAAAGTCAGTTTTAGTTGACTGATGGCCATTCTCCTTTCCCCCTATGTTTTATACAAACCTCTTTTGGCTTTGTATATTTCCACGTTAACACTCGGTTGAATTGCTGACTGGCCTGTGCACTAAGGGGACATTTTCAGAGATTTGACATTAACCTGAAGGGACATTTAAAGTGATCTTTTAAGGTCTCTGGCCCCATGCCTGTTTTAATTCTAGGCCTTGAACATGAAGGTCATTCCACTAACATTTCAGCTAATGCCAAATGTCCTCAGTGCTAACATCCCGCCCTGGGGAGAGGGGCAGAACAAGGTCCCCCAGCCATAGTATATCGAGGGAGGGGCTTGTGTAAAGCTCAGATGAAGCAGAGAGACATACAGCACAATATATTTAGAAAGCAAACACCAGCACCATGGTGAGGTTAAAAGACAGAAATAGAAAGGGGTGGAGGAGCAAACCATTTGAGGAGAGCAGGGTTCACAGAGCATGTGCTGACTGCCTGTGAGCCTGCAGGATCTCCCAGGAGAGGCCATGTGGGGCCTGCTCTTCTGCTGGGAGCCTCCAGCTGGTACATCACACACCAAGGCCAGAACCTACTCAGCAGGCACTGGTGGATATCTGCTTTTCAACTGTGTTGACGCTGGGTGGTAGAGGCACACACCTTTAATCACAGCGCTCAGGGCAGAGGCAGGAGAGTCTCTGAGTTCAAGACCAGCTTGGTCTACAGCCAGAGCTACCCAGAAAAATCCTGTCTCAAAACAAATAACAAAGACAGACGAAACAAAAACCCCACAGGGTTTCAAGGACAGGCATACCAACAGGGAAGTTTGAGGATGGGAAGTCTGGTTGTGTGACCCCAGGATAGGTATGGTATCCTATCATATCAATAGGAGGACCTCAGAGAATATGTAAATTCCCTTTTTTCTCCCCTTGAAGGACCTTTAACAGGTGGCTCTCTCTAGATAAAAAGAGTTGGGATAAAAGGTCAGAAGAAAGAGAGAGGCAGCAGAAGAGAAAGGCTTTTTAAAGGGAGGCCAGGAAAGTTTCAGAAGGTAATTAATTGCAGCCAGTTACCTGACAGAGAGTAGGGTTTCCAGCAGCCTGGCCTTTAGAGGCCCAGGTGGCTGGGACCAGATCCTAGTGGTGACAGAGCTATCCCTGAAGCCACTGTTCTCTTTGATGAGAACAGGGGAATGCAGTGTAACCCCAGGAGGTTGCTGGGAAGACAAAATCGAGACATTCACCACTTTCCCTGTTGCTATAACGACATGCCTGGCAACAGGAACTTAAGGAAGGAAGGTTTACTGTGCCCCACATGTTGATGGTACAGTCCATCATGGTGGAGAGAGCATGGCGGCAGCAGAAAGATGAGGCAGCTCGTCACATTGCCTGACAGCCTGGAAGCAAGAGAGGAATGCTTCAGTTCAGCCCACTCTCCTTTTTATTCTGTCCAGGACTCCAGAGGCCCTGGGACAGTTGAACCAAATTTAAGATGGGTCTTCCCACCTCATTTAACGTACTCTAGAAACCCACCCCAACCCCTAGACATGCCCAGAAGTTTATTTCCATGGTGATTTAAAATCCTATCAGGTTGGTATCCAAGATTAACCACCCCAGGCTCCCTCTCATTTCTTATGATGTTATAACAATATCCTACCATGGAGGGTGCATATGGGGTACATAGACTCCAGGCCATTTCCTGAGGTGAGGACTCCCTGAATTATGGCTCCTGCCTGTCTGTCTAAAGCAGTCCCTCCTGTGACTCAGGCCCAGAGAAAGTAACAGCTGGCCACTCCCCTTCCCATGTGGATCCTAAGCAGTCTGGCTGTTGAATGAAAGGACTGTGAAGTGACTTTAGCTCCACAGAATCCAGGTCTCCACAGTAATGACAAGTGTCTCACACTCAGAAGCCATACCTTCTGGGGTCCCTATCTGAGAAGCAAGTTCCCAGGCTGTGGGGTTAGAGATCAGGTTGTCTAGGACCTAGCAAAGAGTTAGATTCAAACTTAAGCCACAAGGTGGTGCTGTAACTTTATAGCATCTTTCCCCAACAGTTCCACAAGAAAGTCTGGGAGCCTCAGTGCCATTAGGGACTGCTCACAGAGGGTGTCTGATTGTTCTGGGCTTGCCCTGTCTTGTGAATTAGCTTGATCTTGTAGGGGTGGGTCAAGTCTGAGAGATCATTCACTTCTCTTAGTGGCTCTGTGGATGACATCTTAGGCAACGGCTTCCTGGAAACAGCCCTTTGTCTCCTCTGCATCTGGGTGCCATGGGTACTCTGACACATCTTAACTTAAGCAGGCTTTCGGAGTTTGGCTTCAGCCATAGGGACTGCAGCAGGGACTGTAGTGAGTTGAAGCCAGATGGACCAAGATAGTCCTAGCTAGCCTGTGGCAGCTGCAGTTCACATGCACCATCTTAGAGGGTGGCACATGCTGTGTCCAGGGCTCTTCCTCTGGCTGTCCTTCACAATCCTTTATGATTTTTATTTGGCTAGTTCTTTGCAGTGCTAGTGATGGACAGAGAGCTCTGTGCTCCCAGGCAAGCGTCTGCACCACTCTCCCTCTCCTTTCCCGGTTCCGTTACACTTTGCCATGGGCACCCTCTCTCGATGGCTTTAGCACTTTACAGACCCAATTCTCATGCCAGTCTAAGGCATTCAGATCTGCCAGAGCCTCTACCACCCCATACAGATCTCGTGCTACCACGGGCTCAGCAGAGCCACTCGGTCCCTGCATCACTTCATCTTGGTCTACTCTCTTCTGCAGTGATGAACACCTTGGCCAAAAGCAGCCTGGGGAGGAAAGGGTTTATTTGGCTTACACTTACACATCACAGTCCATCCTTGAGGGAAGCCAGGGTAGGAACCATGGAAGAAGCTGCTCACTGGCTTGCTTGGCCTGCTTTCTTCCACAACCAAGGACCACCAGTCCAAGGGTGACACTTCTCACAGTGGGGCTGGGCCTTCCCCCATCAATCATTAATCAAGACATGACCACAGGACAGTCTGATGGGGCCAATTTCTCAACCGATATTTCCTCTTTCCACATGAGTCAATTTGTGTCAAGTTGACAGAGCCCGGCCAGCACACTGCTAACTCTGCATCTTAGCTCTCCTATGACCACAGTCCCATTTGGCCCTCAAATGCCATCAAACACCTCTTAGTAACTGACTTCCTCAGTGAAGTCTGTGCTTCCCTATTGTCTTCCAGTGCCCAGTATCCATAGAAACCTCAGCCAGTGATAACCAAGTGTCCACCAGCCACTGGTCTGCCTCACATTGCTTCAAATCACGCAGCGCTTGTCTGGAGGAATGCAGGGTTGTGTTACTCAGTCTCTGCTTCCACAGCATCAGACTGACCCATCCCCCTCCCCACAATGTACCCTCCTTCCACCACCTCACAAGCCAGGCTTCGGGGATGTTCTTTAACTTCTTAAGAGTCCTCACTGAATTCAGAGGCCGCATACTCCCTGATTCCCATAGCTTCCTGTGCCAGTCATTAGCAAGGCTCTGTCTGCATGTTGACTCTTAGATTTTCTTTTCCTCTGTATTACAGGTTGGACCTGAGGGCTGTCTCTTCTCCCTCTCCTCTACACTGTCTGATTCTGTCCACAGGTTTGTCTCTGTCTCTGTTTCTGTTGGTCTCTCTCTCTCTTTCTGTTATGCTTCCCCATGTGTACAGAACAGCAGCCAACACCCCCCTCTTCTTTCATGTCAAATCCGAGGCTAGTACAGAGGACAGTGTCCATATGTCCATCCTTCTCCCACTGCATTCTTGCTTTAGGTAGGACAGTTGTTTCTGGGCAGATGGCTTAGTTTCAGTTGTCTGTCTTAACATAGCACAGGCCATTCCATTACCCCAGGCTGCCCAGGATTCCATCTCGTTCATGCTACTGTCAAGGACTAGAATATATTCTCTAGTCTGTTATCTGTTTTGGGGGCAGACCCCATTCATCAAAGCGCAGTATTACCCCATGCAACATAGAGGAAGACATTCGCCCTGGGATCCCTCATGGGGACATTCCACTCTCAGGGAGCAGCCTCAGTTTCCATATTTCAGCACCCATAGCAGAGAATGCCACTGTCCTCCCCCTAACTCATCTTTAGTTCATTTGTGTCCCTGTCCCTGTGTGAGCTGACAGATCAATGTATCTACCCAAGTCTGGTTGAGTTTAATTGGGTAACTTACAGGCACATGGGAAACTTGGGGTGTCTACACCATGGAATAAGAGTCTCCCTCCCCCAGAAGTTAAACATGTATCAGAGTGGGGAGGGGGCTCCGGTGTCTTATGAGGCCTCCATTCCTCTACAAGGGAATGTGATTGAATGGAGTGGGTACTGTGAAGGTCCGTGTCCTGTGGGTAGTCACAGCCATTCTGATTTCAAGACACCAGGCTTCTCCTCTCTATGCTGCCCCACCTACCCCATTAGGGGGTTACTTCAGTCACCATGCCCTCTCAGGAACTTCCACACCTGCTGGAACTCTGCTGGTAAGAGCTTCCCTGCACCCAGATTCTGCCTTGTCCAAGGTCTCATGGCGCCCACTGGCTGCGTCAGGTATTCCCTGAGGGCTCTTTGGAACCTCCCTCTGGACTCACCTGTTCTGTCCGAGACCACAGTGCTGATGTCTGTCATCTGCTCACACTCTGCATCAGCTTTCCTTTCAGGGGTCTGTCCTGACTCTTCTCCCCACCCCCACTCTCTGCTCCAGTGTCTCCTGAGCCGCTGCAGCGGGTTCCCTGACTTGTACTCTTTCTGTCATGTTTCATCACCCCAGTGAGCTCTTGTGACTGCAGGGATTTAATGTTGTGCTTCCTCAGGATTGACATGCCGCCCCTAGTCTAGTTCACGAATGGTCTGTATGTTACATCTAGCAATTGTTAGTTCTTGCTTATATTGAACTTGCTTTTTTTTTTTTTTTTTTTTTTTTTTGACAGGGTCTTGCTATGTAGTTTAGGCGGGCCTCAAACTAAGGCAGTCCTGCCTCGGTAGGCATATGGCACAGCACATAGCTTACTGTTTTAAAAAAGCTATTCTCAAGGCCCAGGCTAGCCTTGAACTTGCTATCTAGCCGAGGATAGCCTTGTGCTTTGGCTCTCCCGACCTCCAACTCCAGAGTACTGGCGTTCCAGGTGTATCTACCATGCCTGAGTGTAGGGTGTTTATTCTTTCATGTGCATGTTTTTGAGGGGTAGATTCCACTTGGGTCTCTGGAAATCCAGTAAGACCTTCTCATCTTCTTGTTTAATGCTGTCCTCCAGGAAAGCTGCTTGCTTGCTCATCACTGTTTCTTGGGGCTGGTTTCCCCAAATGTCTTGTGAATCTTGATGGTTCATTTGTGCTCTACAAAGATAACACTAGACTGCCTGGTTTCAGGGGTGCTGTAGGTTTCTTCCATGGGCATGTGGTCCCTGTTCCCTGGATGGCATCACTGCCTTCTTGTGTGGGGAGCTATCTACTGTCTCTACAGGCTGTGTACTGTGCAGAGGTGGAGAAGGAGGATGACCAAGGCTCTACACCTCAAAACACACACATAAGAAAAGTGCAGCTAGGACATCCTAGCTGCTCCATAGGGCTCTCCAGGTTTCCAGTGTTGTTAAGATCGCTCAGGTTCTAAGTCTTACCTTCTTTGTTGCTATTTTGATTTTTGAGACAGCATTTCATGCTGCAGCCTAAGCTGGAACTTACTGTGTGTCCCAGGCTGGCCTCCAATTCATGGTAGCCCTGCCTGCCTCATGCTAGATTACAGGAGAAAGATATTATATAAGTCATACTTTTTACTCCAAAGAAACCTTTTTTTGTTTTTATTTTATTTTGTTTTGTTTTTTCAATTATTCTTCTCAGATCTCTCTAGAGTCCTGTTTTATTTTACTGTTTCCTAGACCTATAGTACCACCTCTGTTCTGAGGTTTATTGTTATGAAATTCTTGTTTCTTGATTTCCAGTGTCTTTTAGTTTAGTTTAGTTTTTTTTTTCCAGAAGACATCTCTAAATAACTTTCTGAGAGTTCATGGATAGTAAAGTGTTTAGGTCCTTGTATGCATAAAATGTCTTAATTTTGCAAATATAATTGAATGATAGTTTAGTTGGGTATAAAGTTCCAACTTCCTGGTCTGAGAATATAGCTTAGTGGTAGAGCAGTTGCTTATCATGTGTGAATCCTGGAGTTCCTTCCCTCACCCACATCTGAGGGGGGGGAGAGACAGAGACGGACAGAGAGGGGAGAGGGAG
>NW_021605367.1:1083766-1086781 GCF_004785775.1 Grammomys surdaster | reverse complement strand
GGAGAGGGAGAGGGAGAGAGAGAGAGAGAGAGAGAGAGAGAGAGAGAGAGAGGAAGAAGAAGAGAAAAGATACATATTTATATGTAACATACGGGTGCATGTGAAGACCAGATGTTGACATTGGGTGTCTTCCTGAACCATTCTCATTATTTCCTTTTTATCTTTTGAGGTAGGGTTTCTGAATCACTGACGTGGCTAGGCCAGGCCTTTTTCTGAGACGAAAGCCCTGTTATATGTAGCTGTGGCTGGCCTGGTACTCAGTTCTCCAGCCTTAGGCTTCTGGTGCTGAGATTACAGGTGTGCTCTGCTACACACAGAAATGCCTGGTGCCTTGTCAGTTACATTTACTTCTGTACAGCTTCTCGGCAGGGTAGAACGCTGAGCCTTTAGATCCAGTCTTCTGAGGGTTCAGTGTGATGTTTGGTCTTCAGCTGTTTTCAGACCAACCCAGCCAGATTTTTTTGTGTGGTTCAAAAGAATCTGCTTCCATTAGTTGGATGGCTTGTTAAACATCTCAGGCTGTGCTTCAAGACTTGTTTTGGCCTAGGGACCTGCATTTTTAAGCTCATTTTCTTTGGTATGTTTGATGCCTACTCAATCACTGACGTGGCTTGGCCAGATGGCTAGTTAGCACCAGGACTCTACCTGTCTCTGCATGCCCAGTTCTGGGATTATTGATGTATATCATCAAACATGGTCTTTAAAAATTTACTTTTGTTAACTATGCATATATGTGTGCCACATGTGTGCAGTACCCACCGAGGCCAGAAGAGGGCGACGAATTTTTCTGGAACTTGACTTGGAGGCAGTTATAAGCCATCTGATGGGGGTGTTGAGAACTGAACTACTGTATTCTGGAAGAGCAACCAGGGCTCTTAATTTTTTAAAGCTGTCTCTTCAGCCTCACACCTGTCTTTATGTGGATGCTAGAAACTCAAACACAGGTCCTTGTGTTGAGTGGCAAGCTTCCTGCTTCCTCTCTGCTTCCTGACTCACAAAGACATAAGCTGTTGATTCCAGCTCCTGTTACCATGGAGACCCTCCCTGCCATGTCCCCCTTACTATGGTGGTCTGTATCCCCTCAAACTGAGTCAAAACAAATCTTTCAGTTTCTTCCTGTCAAGTTCTTAGTCACAGCAATGAGAAAAGTAACTAATACTTTATTGTAACTTGTCTCCTTCACTCTTGTTTTGTTTGGGAGATTTTATTTTATATTTATATTTAATTTATGAGCGTTTTGCCTGCACATGTCTATGCACCATGTGTATGTAGTACCCTCAATGGCCAGAAGAGGGTGTGGCACCTCTGGAACTGGTTGTGAGCTGCTATGTGATCTGGGAATGGAACCAGTTACTTTTAACACCAGGCCACCTCTCCAGCCCCTAAATTTCTATTATTTTTTAATTACCATAAGGAGCCACCACCCAGGACCAGGCCCCTTCACCTAGCTAGCATCAGCAGCTCCATGAATGGCCAGCTAGCTCCATGTGTCCTTGTGGACTGGCTTCACTCTCCTCCCTGACTTACTTCCCGCCCTTCCCCAGCTCTGCCAACCGTCCGGCACCTCTCTATCCTTCCACCCCATGGGAACACTGCTCTTCCTTCATACTCATAAAGACCACTCAGTAAAGGTCACCTCACCCATGGCTGATAAAGCCTGTCAGTTAGCTCTCAATCTCTCCCTAGACTACGTCTTCCCAGACCTGACCGAGAAGGTGGCTTCCATGGAAGACCCAGGCCAGGCTTCAGACCTGCCAAACCTCCCCTCCATCCTGCCCAAGATGGATCTTGCTGAGCCTCCCTGGCATATGCCTCTGGAGGAGGAAGAAGAGGAGGAAGAGGAAGAAGAGGAGGAGGAGGAGGAAGAGGAAAGGGAAGAAGAGGAGAGGGAGAAGGAAGAAGCAGAGGAGGAGGAAGAGCTGCTCCCTGTGAGCGGATCCCCAGGAGCCACCACACAGGCCCATTCCCCTTCACCTAGCTCCAGCAGCACCAGCAGCCAGAGTCCTGGGGCCACCAGACACAGGCAGGAGGATTCTGGGGACCAGGCCACATCAGGCATGGAGATGGAGGGCAGTGTGAAACCAACCTTGTCAGTGCCCTCAGTCACCCCAAGTACAGTGGCCCTGGGGGTTCAGAACTATAGCCAGGAGTCTGGGGGCACTGAGCGGCCAACTGGGGGGATAGGGGTGCAGTCTGAGGTTCCCCAGGGAGTTGGTGAGGAGGCCACAGTGGGAGCAGCTGACTTCGATGGCCAGCAGGGGGCACTGCCATCCTCTTCACTCCCACAAACAGTGCCTCCAAGTGGGACTGAGGTCCCCAGTGAGGTTCCCCTTTACCCCGGAACCCCAGACTCTTTCCCACCTGGACCCCAAGACACAGAGTCAACCCCATCCTCTGCTACCTGGGGACAAGAAGGTCTTAGTGAGCAGCCTCTGGAGGGTCGGGCAGCCGAAGCTCACTCACTAACACCATGGGACTCTACTCAGGTAAGACAGAGGTGCAAACTGCCCTTGGTGCATGAATGGGTCCTCAGGGTGTCAGCAGCAGTACGGTGTGATGGGGCCTTACCACACTTTTCCCGCCCTACCTGTCAACACCCATGTGCCCGTTATTGTTCATACACACAGGCCACAGGAGGAAAGGGCGGGGTGTTCACAAGTGTACAGGGCCAAGGAAAAGCTCTGGATGAGCCAGGCCTCTCTTTTCCTTTGTGTCTGTCACTGTTTAGCCTTATGTGCGCAGGGTGGGGACCCTGACATGGCAGCTCAGGAGGATGTGGGTGCCCTCAGCTCCCCAGACGTCAGGCTCTCCAGAGGTCTCTCCTAAGGCCCGTGTGCTCTGCTTTCTCTCTCCTGCACAGGTGATCTGCAAGGACTGGAGCAACCTGGCTGGGAAGAGCTACGTCATCCTGAACATGACAGAGAACATAGACTGTGTGAGTGCTGAGCCGGCCCATGCGGGAGGCCAACCGGGCAGAGGGAGGGGCCAGCCGGGCAGAGGGAGGGGCCAGCCGGG
>NW_021605367.1:1007948-1083756 GCF_004785775.1 Grammomys surdaster | reverse complement strand
GAGGGCCAGCCGGGCAGAGGGAGGGGCCAGCCGGGCAGAGGGAGGGGTTCAGCCGGGCAGAGGGAGGGCCAGCCGGACAGAGGGAGGGCCAGCCGGCAGAAGGAGGGCCAGCCGGGCAGAAGGAGGGCCAGCCGGGCAGAGGGAGGGCCAGCCGCGCAGAGGGAGGGGCCGCAGTGGGCTTCTTGCCAAAGAGAGGCCAGCCCAGCCCAGGGCTAAAGCAGCACCTACCACTTAGGGAAAACCAAAAAGAGGTCTTTGTTACTTAAAACTCTAGGACTCTTTCCTCCTTGCTTTCTGTAGTTTTGTGTCTCCCCCCCATTCCCCCCTCAAACATAGTATGTAGCCACGGATGATTTCTAACTCCCGAACCTCCTGCCTCCACCTCCCTGGTCCTGGGATCTTGGGGCCTGGTTTCATTCAATGTCAAGGATCAGGTGTCATAGCACTCAGGGTCTGCATGGTAGGGATGCACTTCACCGACTGAGCTCCGTCCCCAGCTCTCCTTACTTCCGTTTAAAGGAACTCTTTTGTTCTGATGTACTACATGCTACTTACTCTCTGGTGAGACTGAGACCTATTCTTTTTGTCTTTAGGGTTTTGTTGGGAAAGGATCTTGTAACATTGGCCAGGATGGCTGGACTTTCTGGGTTCAATCAAACCTCCCACACCCACCTTCCTAGCACTGGAGTACAATCAGACACATGTTGCCCAATAATAGCTTTTTTCCTGAGAGTTGTTTTTATGTCGAGGTGTAGTGCACATGCCTGCAATCCTTGCAACATGGGGGCAGCGGAGACGGGAAGCAGGGTTGAGAGCCAGACTGGGTCCCACAGATCCCATCCCTCAAAGGATGTTCCACGTCCTAGTTGTTTTATCTTAGGCTTTTTAGAAGCAACATCTGTTAGTGTTTGTTCACAGTTCTTTAAAAAGACATCAGAAGACTAATGGGAGAGCTGTGTGTGTGGTGTGTGTGTGTGTGTGTGTGTGCATGAGAGAGAGACAAAGAGAGAAACGGAGATACTCAGAGCTTTGTATAGCTCATGTGCTGGGCCATCAATCCAAGCAGGCCATGTCTGAGCCCCCGATGGCTTCTTGAACCTCCATGTGATTGAGATGGTTGGTGCCCTCGTTGTATTCTGTGGCTGTGATAAAACATTCTGACAGAAAGCAACTTGAGGAAGAACCGTCATGGTTCCAGGTCGTGGTCTGTCACTGGGGGAAGTCAGGGCATGATGAAGCAGAACCCAGGACTGAACACAGCCTGCTGGCCTGCCCTCAGGTTCACACTTAGCTTTTTTATTCAGCCCAGGAACATCTGCCCAGGGAAAGGGGCAGGCCACAATGGCTGGGCCCTCCTGCATCAATTGATAAGATAACCTCTCACAGGCATGTCTATAGACCAACCTATTCTAGGCAATTCCTCAACTGAGGCTCCTCCTCTCAGATGCCCTAGGTTATGTCAAGCTGACAGTTAAGGCTAGCCTCTGACTGTGGCTCCCGGGCTCACAAGCTCCTTGCCTATTTCATTTGAAAGTTCCTAATGTCAATGACATTAGGTCCTTTCTTCTAATCTGTCGTCTGTGTTCTGGAAGACAAGGCAGGGCAGAGGTTGGGTGTCTCCATATAATCAGTGTGCTTGCATGAACACTGGTATTCATTAACTCTGGGGTACAGAGCTGATAACCCCACACACAGCTGTGCTGGACATCTTCATGGTCACAGGCACTCTGTTTTACTCTTGAAAATGTGAGCTCCCAGGGCTAGGGTGGTGCCAGGTGGAACCCAGAAAGTCCATTCTGTGGTGCTGCTAGGCAGAGTCAAGATCTTGGGTTCATTCCCAGCATGAGGTGTGGGGGTAGAAGATAAAACAGAAAGGAGATGTTCCATCTTCTCGAGGCAGAGAGACAGTGCTGTTGGTGTATCCTTTCCCAAGCGCTGTATGTGGACTTCATATCTCTCACCCAGTAATCCATTGTTTCCTTTCTGACCTGTGTTTGAAGAGAATGGGGTAGCATGCATTGAAGGTGGTGGGCCACACAGAGCCCTCGTCTTCAGACAAAAGAATAGGGAGGAATGTGCCCACTGCCCCCAGAGACGGCTTCACAAGAAGCAGCTACAGTCTTAAACTTTGTGCTTGAGAACTGCAAGAGTGGTGCAGGCTAGCCAGCTTCTCTTGTTTTCTATCTGAGACATGCCAAGCTGACCTTGGCGTCTAGGAGCCAGGACACTCTTTCCCCTGGAGATGAAGATCCTGCCCTTTGGCTGGAACATGGTGGTCATCAGGGTGGGCTGAAGAGAGCTGACCTTTGCTTTAGTGCAGAGGGCTGGATTACCAGTAGGGCTGACCTGGAACAGCTACCGTTCCAGTCTGTGACTGAGTGAGTTGAGGATGTGAGGTAGCCCACATCTCAGATGGGGAAACTGAGGCTCAGAATGTTGCTGGGTCAGAGCTAAGAAATGACAAGATTTGAACCCTGGTGCATTTAGTTCCAAAGCCAGTGTTTTCCCTCTCTAGCTAACTGAGTTTGGGAGACTTTGATACACAGTAAAGGATGTCATACATGTAGCAGGGCAGCAGGCAGGGAGAAGCCTGTTCTGTCCTCACATCAGTAACAACAGTGACCACTTGACCCTGGGACTTGATTGACTGGGACAGAGCTGCTGACCAGGAAGCTACTGTGTCTAGACTTGAGCTGCACCTGGCATTTGCTATGTTCACAAAGAACAACCCGGCCATCAAAGTCAGCTTGGTGGATGTCAGGTTGGCACAACCACCAAGGGATAGGTCCTCATCCTAGGTAGGAACCCAGCAAGAGTGGCAGTTCATCTCTGCCTCAGGGTTACAAGGAAGGCCTGGCACCCATGTCTGTAACTCCACATCCTGGAGCTGAGCATCTGGGAGAGGGATCTAGTCGGGACTCTTGGAAGCTAGAGAAATGGGGACAAAGTTCTTCATATACCAGAGGGGGAAGCTGCTGAAGAGGGGCCAAGGGCGAAAGGAGGGTCCCTCTTACACACAGCAGGCATGAGCCTGGTGGCAGCAGCCTGGCCTCTCTCTGCCACACCGAGTTCCTGTGGAGGACTGTGTTTTTCATGCTACACTCTAATTATACTTGACATGATCATCTAAACAGTGAGGTAGAGAATTTGAGGGGAAAGAAGCCACCTCACCCCACCCCACCCCACTCCCTTGGCCAGTTTCCAGGGTACTCTGAGTCATCTCTATGGGTTTTTCAAGTCCCTGCTGTAAAGGCATTCCCATCACTCCCCTGAGGCTCAGTGATAGCCACATGGTGGAATGACCAGCAGAGGAGCCTGCTGTTTTCAGTCTCCTTGCTCTCTGGTGGCCATGGGGACTTAATGCTGTCTTTTCCAGCATTGGACACTTGCCATGGCTATCATGGTACAAACTCCAGTTAAGGGGTTGTCATTGTCAGTGGACAGATTCATGTCCCCTCTACCTGACTGACTTTGGGGCAGGCTCACACCTTTACCATGGTACTTAGAGATGGAAGTGAACCAACAAGCTGTATCTGCCTGTGCCCTGCTCTCATCTGGCCCCAGAGCAGACCAGGCTAGCCAGAGGACCATCTAGGCCTTTGGGATCTGGGATGAGAGCTATCATCATCCATCCTTGAGCTTGGCTCCTCTGAACCCCTAGGAAGTGTTTCGGCGGCACCGGGGACTACGGCTCCTAGCCCTGGTGGAAGAGGTACTGCCACGCCACCGAAGTGGCCACCGTGGGGACTGGCATATCTCTCTGAGCAAGCCCAGTGAGAAAGAGCAGCACCTGCTGATGACTCTTGTAGGAGAGCAGGGTGAGCAGACGGGGGAGGTGTCCCACCACAGGCCTGTAACGGAGGCTCAGAAAAGAACAGATAGGGCCATAAAGCTAGGAACCTAACAGGCATGCTCGTGCAAGGCTCTGGATGGGGTGATACCTGGGTTCTGGGGATGAGGAGACAGATATGGGCATCACACTATGACAGCAGGACCCTTGGGCTGCCGAGGTGACTTCTAGCATCATGCCTTGCATATAGTTTCCCAGGGGATCAGCTCAATGGGAAGCAGGTCAGCAGGGGACATACATGGGCCCTGAGGTTCTCTGTGATTAGAAACAGAAGGGCAGCAGAGGAGGCTCGAGCAGCTTGTTGTAAGAGAAGGGTTGGGTGGTGTGGAGACACCTCAAGGTGCTGTGGTGATGATGGCATTTTCCTCCAGGGGTGGTCCCCACGCAAGATGTCCTTTCCATGCTCAGTGGCATCCGCAGGAGTCTGGAGGAGGTAAGTGTGTGGGGACCTGACCTGGTGGCCACTGCAGTGTCGTCTACCATCCTTGACTCTCAGAAAGTGCCTGGAAGAACTTACAGCCTAGTCCAGGACAGGGGTGTGTCTCAGGGCTCTGGCCATCCCCAGACAAAGAGTGTGTGCAGGTTACCACTCAAGCAAAAGGACTGCACATTCCCAGGCCATGGTTAGAGGACAGCCATGGAAGAGGGAGTTAAATGGGATGGTGTCTGAAGTATCGTGGAGAACATGGAGGGGGAACAAAACAGACCCTGCCCCACCAATGCTTCTGCAGGGGAACCTGAGGAGTGGGAGATGTCAGGAACTGGAAACAGCCCTCCCTAGTTAGATGTGGCCCTGATCAGATGTGGTCTTCTGGCTCCTGCTGGGCTATGGGACACATAAGCTGGAGGTCCAGATATCAAACACTCCTGATCCTCACCCCTACCCCTGCTAGCTCTCACCTTTAGAGGGACTGAGTGTTTGACAGCACCCAGCATGTCACATGCAAGGGAGCTGTGTGTTTCTAGCCTGTGTCCAATGTTTACAAGGGTCAGATTATACTAGATCTCCTGTGGACCCCTCTTCCACTCCATGGGTTGTAAGGATTAAATGAGGTGAGAGCCAAAGCCCAGAGCTGTCAGGCCTTGCCTCAGACCACCCAGGTAGCAAGGACCTGCCTGCCGGGTGGAAAGCTGCCGAGCTGCCTGAATGACTCCCAAAGCTCTCCTCCTGGAGCTTTGGACCTCCAGCGTATGTGTCCCGTGGTCCAGCAGAGGCCAGAAGACCACATCTGACCAGGGCCACCTCTAACTAGAGAGGGCTGTTTGCAGTTCGTGACATCTCCCACTCCTCGGGCTCCCCTGCAGAAGCATTGGTAGGGGTGGGGCCTGTCTTGTTCCCCCTCCACCAGGTTCTTCATGATCTCCAAATCTGGGCTCAGGAACACAGATGGACAGTGGACACCTGCATGGGTTTCACACAATGAGGGAGGAGCTGAAGCCAGCCCCTGCCCCAGAGCTCACTAACAATACTTTTCTTGGTTCCGGAAGCTGGACTGTAGAGAGAGAAGCCAAGCCAGCTAGAGCAGCTTGCAGTAGGGAGGCACATGCCGGCTGTGAGCTTACCACTGGGAAAGGGAAGAAGCTGGAGACCCCAGCTGTGGGCTGCAGTTGGCTTCCTCACCGAGGCCCCAGTGATGCTGGGCCTACCATGGATGGCCAGAATGATGTTACCTTACCCCTAAAGAGGAAGCTTGTTTCAGGGCTCTGACTCTGTGCGGTGAACTTGAGAGTCTCCCAGATGCCTTGTTGCTTTGTGGAACTGTTGGGGACAGGTGTGGGGCCCCATCTATTTGGGCCATGACTGTCACGTCTCGGTGCTGTGCAGGGTCAGAGCTGGTGCATTCAAAGTTGAGTTGGGGCAGAAACACAGTGAGGATGTGAGGGGGCTGAAAATGTGGCCACTGGGAGAGGCTTGGAAGTGTTCTTAGATGGACCAATAGGGACAGAATGGTAAGCCCCCCAGCACAGGTCCAGGTCCCAGGGCTGTCAGGGGCTCTAATTTACCCTTGGGATGTTAGCTCTCAGGACTTTCCTGATGGCTGGTCCCGCACCCCCACCCTCAGATTGGCATCCAGAACTACTCCACCACCAGCAGCTGCCAGGCACGGGCCACCCAGGTGCGCAGTGACTACGGGACGCTCTTTGTAGTGCTGGTGATCATTGGTGTCATCTGCTTCATCATCATTGTGCTTGGCCTACTCTACAACTGTTGGCAGCGCCGGATGCCCAAGCTGAAACACGTGGTGAGTAGGCCAAGTAGGGCTTGGGAATGAAGGGCAGTGTGTGGCTAGTATCAGCCAGTGCTACCCAACAGCCTCACCTAGAAACCTGTACCAACTCAAGTTGTGCTCAGTGCCAGGCTGGGGCCTGCCATCTACCTCCCTGAGCCTGGTACTGTGTCTTTGAGGAGATACACAGTGAGGGGATGGATGTAAGTCTCACCAAGGGGTCCCTCCTCTTCTCCAGCTCTTCTTAACCCCAGTGCCCCATTCTGCAAGGCTTGAGAGCAGTGGCTCCCCTCCAGTCCTAAGAGCCAAGGGCTCCTGCAACCTGCACAAGAGAAAGGGGGCAGGCCCTGCTCATTCGGCCCTAGTTCATGTGCTTTGAGTTTCGGGCTGTCTCCTGTATAATGTGCTGTTGGAAGGGATCAGGTGACACGGGGGCGGGGTCACAGAGTTTAACGAGCAGAAGTTTAGATTTGAGCTGCAAGCACTTGTCTTCTGAGCCCCAAGGGAATGCCTGGGGGCTTCGCGTGGTCAGCCACTGCGCGCGCGCCCAGCGCTCTCTCCTGCTGCTGCAGTCGCACGGTGAGGAGCTGCGCTTCGTGGAGAACGGCTGCCACGACAATCCCACGCTGGACGTGGCCAGCGACAGCCAGTCGGAGATGCAGGAGAAGCAGCCCAGCCTGAACGGTGGGGCCATCAACGGCCCGAGCAGCTGGAGCGCGCTCATGGGCAGCAAGCGCGACCCTGAGGACTCGGACGTGTTCGAGGAGGACACTCACCTGTGAGCGCCGGGCCACGGGCGCGAGACTGCCCGACGCCACGGCCCCGCGCCCCTCCCGACCCTCCACGCGGGCCACCACGCTTCCCCACCGCAGCAGGCGACCGCGGCGCAGCTCCCACCCCGCCCCGCCCGGCCCCGAGCGCTTGCCCGAGGCCAGCGTGCTCCCCGCGCCCGGACTCCATTAAAGCCGCCAAGACGCGCGGGCCGCTCCGCCTTCATGCCTGTTTCTTGCCTCCAGAGGGCCGCACTCCGGGGAGTGGGTGGGAAGGGCCTGGATGAGTAGGTGGGGCACGGGAGGCTGGCTGGGCGGGGCAAGAGCGGGTGGGCTGGGAATTCTCTGGAGTTTGTGGGCGTGGTTAGGGGCAAGTGGGAGGAGTGTAGGGAGTGTTCGGGCTTCTGGGTGGAATCCAGGCCAGGTGGGCTGAGCCTGAAGTAGGCTGGGAAAGGTCCTGGTGGGCGAGGCCTCGGCCTGATGGGCGGGACCTGAGCCGGACAAGTCTAAGGACGGACAGGCGTTGTTAAGGTTCAATATTCCACGCCTGGGGGAGGTGCTGTCCTCAGAACAGATCCCGTGTAATGTGGGCGGGGCCTGCAGCGGACTGCTCTTCGGGTGAAGCTCTACTGAGGGGTTGGGGTCTCGGTAGTGAGCTAGTCTCCGGGCGAATGGGCGGAACCTGGGAGAACTGAGTTGTCCTCTAGACGAGTGGGCGGGGTGAAGGCTAGAGGTCCCCAGAGGCTAAGTAGGCGTGGTTAAGTTAATGGGTGGGGCCTTGGTAAGCGGCCTTGCTGGATGAGAGGGCTGGGTTCGGGCCGGACGGTCCTCCGGGCGCCAGGCGCCGCTGCGGAGCCGCTGGCGGGCATAGCTTGGCGGTGCCGCGAGGGGCGGGGCGGTGAGTGTTTACATCCGGCCCGGCACAGACAACTCCCGAGATCGCTCGGCCGGGGGTCCAGCCTCTTTCGCCATGGACACCAGCGACCTGTTTGCCAGCTGCAGGAAGGGGGACGTGGGCCGTGTGCGGTGAGGACCTGAAGTCCAGGAGGCGGGCAGGCGTACGCAGGGCTTATCGAGCACGGGTGTGCGGTCGGGTGCCGTGGGGCTCCCGAATCTGACCAAGCCCAGAAGAGATCGGGCTCCAGGTCCCTTACTTAACTCCGTGCAGGGAAATGACTCCTCTTCGTGGAGGTTACAAGACACGCAGGCGCTGCTGGTGCAGCCAGTTACGAGCCTAGCGCCGAGACCCTGGTCTCGGTGGGCAGGCAGGGAGAAAGGATTCTGGCCCTTACTTTTCTTTGATAGACTCCTTTCTCCCATGACCTTTCCTTTCAAATCCCCTGGTCCTCATCAGAGGTGTCTAGGCTGCAGCCCTCTCCGAAAACCTCCTTAAGTCTGTCCTCAACACTAGATGCTACCTCGGAGTTAATGATCTGTTCCTCAACTTGAGTGCAACTCTGAGAGCCCAGGTCTTGCCTTGATAGCCTCCTTGGGCTGCCATGTTCCAGTGATGGCTTTCTGGTTCATGACCTCTTCTCTTCAACATCTTACCAATTGTTATTAACACTTCTTCCATAGATCTGTTCTGTCTCTCCCCCCACCCACCCCCGGGCCTGCATCCGCTTTCTTCTGGCTTTCTGCAGTCGTCTTCCTAGGCTGAATTAGGGGCACCATCACCTTCTCTCCTAAATATTATAAGACCAAATTCTCAGCCTTCTGAACCTGGGGCTTGGCCTCTATCCCTGAAACCATCACCTAACTCACAGTTGCAGACCCTTGCTGACCCGTGTAGTCCCAAGTCTTGCCCTTCTCAAAAGCATCCCTAACCCAGAGAGATGTGGCCTCTTTCTCCTTTATGGTTGTCTCTCTCTCAGATCAGAAGCAATTCTGACCCAGGCTTTGAACTTCCTGCCCAGGTACCTACTGGAGCAGCGAGACGTGGAGGTGAACGTGCGGGATAAGTGGGACAGCACCCCTTTGTGAGTGTGAGCAGTGGGGTAGCTGGGTGGGCAGGGTGGGCCTACCCTACTGACAGCTTCCCCCTTTCCTAGGTACTATGCCTGCCTCTGTGGGCATGAGGAGTTGGTGCGCTACCTGTTGGCTAATGGTGAGAGAGGGTCAGGGTCTGACTGTCTGTAAACTCCGAGACCTTGCTACATTTGTATGCACCCTTAATTTCGTGTTAACTCCCTAAAGTCAACAAATGGTACTCTTGAACCCTCTGTCCACTTTCTCACATTACCCTTGACACCTAGGCCAGTTCTGGGACTGTCTCTTATGGTATACCACCATTGGTCTGCTAAACTGACTCTCTGACCTCCATATTTGCAGCAGGAGGATCTTTCCACAGCAAAGCTGATGGGACTGTAGGAGTGTTTGGGATAAAAGCACTTGGCCCTGGTGGCTCATTCCTGTAATTGAATTATTGGGAGAGAGGAAAGTCAAGACAGGGGGATTATCTGAAGTTCAAAGCTAGTCAAGGCTACATTCTGAGACCCACTCTTAACTCCTCTTGCCTTGCTTTCCTTGGGTCTCCCACCTGCTGGCTGCCCATCAACACTTGGGCCCTTAGTGACCCACTAGACCAACCCATCTCCTACCTCAGGGTCTTCTCAGTTGCAATACCTCCTGCTTAGACTAGAGTTCCTTCCTAGATCTGTGCATCTCCCACTTCTTTCAAGTCCCTTTACTTAGCCATCGCACTGGCCTTCACAGCCTCCCCATGTAGCAGCCACCGCCATAGTCACCCTTGGTTCTGTTTTGTAATAATGGAGGCTGTCACATGTAGTACTCATATGCCCTAGTATAGGTTAAGTTGGGGCAGGGAACTACTAGTCGTCAAGATGGCTGGTTACAGGCCAGTCTGCTCTTAGCTTCGTATAGTCCCGTATTTACATATGTATTCATGAATATGCCTACATCTAAGTGCCCAGATTGTATGCCCTTGGCCTTCCCAACGACCAAAGGGTTGTCTGGGCCACCTTGGCAAGGAAAGGCCTCTAGGTTCTGGGCCCTACATGTTGGAGCTGGGGAGAAGGGGTGGCCAGAGACTAAGTGTCCCCTTGACTCTGACTGATGAGCATTGCTTCGTAGGAGCCCGCTGTGAGGCCAACACCTTTGATGGAGAACGGTGTCTCTACGGAGCGCTGAGCGACCCCATTCGCCGTGCACTGAGAGACTACAAGCAGGTCACTGCATCCTGCAGGAGGCGAGATTACTATGACGATTTCCTGCAGCGGTGAGCTGGGGGTGGGGCTTGGAGCACTGGTGGGTTTGCCCTGCACTCTCAGTGGGTTCAGGTGGGTGGGTGTGCTGAGTGGTCTTGGTGAACCAGCAGTTGCCTGGATGATGCAACCCTTCTGGCTTTTCCCAGTCTTCTGGAACAGGGCATCCACAGCGATGTGGTCTTTGTGGTACACGGAAAGCCGTTCCGGGCCCATCGCTGTATCCTCGGTGTTCGAAGTACCTACTTTGCCAACATGCTGGACACCAAGTGGAAGGGCAAGAGCGTCGTGGTTCTCCGGCACCCACTGGTACATCCATCTGCCTTGGGAGAGAATGCCAGCTTCTGGAAGAGCAGTTAGTTCATGCTTAGTGGTAGCCTCTGACCTTTCCTTTCTACTCTGCCTGCAGATCAACCCGGTGGCCTTTGGGGCTCTACTGCAGTATCTGTATACAGGTGACTGACCGACCCCCTGGGCTGGGACAGCAGCACACCCAGGGTAGCCCAGAGCTGATGTCACCTTTGGGGAGGAGGAGTGTGCCCAGCATGACTTAACCTGTTTGGAGAGAACAGGTCCCATCTACAAATTGAGCAGGTCTTAGGTCCTTCTGGATGAGGAAACCAGGGTATTGAGTAGGAGTCACTCTCAGGTCCTGACTCAGCCTCCTAAATCCCCCAGGCCGCTTGGACATCGGTGTGGAACACGTAAGCGACTGTGAGCGCCTGGCCAAGCAGTGCCAGCTGTGGGACCTGCTCGACGACCTGGAGGCTAAGTGTGAGAAGGTGTCTGAATTTGGTGTGTACAGGGTCTCAGTCCAAGGTCTTAGGTTACAGCCTGCAGCTCTGCTCCAGCTCTCTGAGTCCCTACTGTCCTCTCCCCCAGTGGCTTCCAAGCCTGGCACATGTGTGAAGGTGCTGACTATTGAGCCGCCTCCAGCAGATCCCCGGTTACGGGCAGACATGGCACTGCTGGCTGACTGTGCCCTGCCACCGGAGCTGCAGGTACCGAAGGGCATGCTGGCTTGGTGGACAGGAGGGGTGTCTAGAGATGGCGCTGGGAAGGGCAGGTTCCACAGAGCTGGGTTTCCCTCCTGGGCCAACCTAGAAGCTTCCTTCCATGAACAGCTTTGCTCTGAAGGGCGCCTTTCCTATACCAGGGTGACCTTGGAGAGCTGCCCTTCCCATGTCCCGATGGCTTCAGCAGCTGCCCTGATATCTGCTTCCGAGTGGCGGACTCCAGCTTCCTCTGCCACAAGGTACCTGTCCCGTTCCTGTCCACACTGCTCAAGTCCTGGGCTAGCTCCCTGGGGGCAGATTCCAGCCCGGGTACTTTCTGAACTTGCTCTCCGCAGGCTTTCTTCTGTGGCCGGAGTGACTACTTCCGGGCCCTTCTGGATGACCACTTTCAAGAGAGCGAGGAGCCCGAAGCCTCTGGAGACCCCCCAGTTGTCACCCTGCATGACATCTCCCCGGACATCTTCACTCACGTGCTGTACTACGTATATAGTGACCATACAGAGGTGAAGTGTGGCACCCAGTGGGAGGGCAGTTGTGAATGGAGCCCTGGGCTGTCTGCAGTGGGGTTGTCACAGTCCTTGCCCTTAGCTGTCTCAGAGTTTCTAAGTCAGGCATGTGGGTGGCTGTAGACAGTGCCAAAGGTTCCCTCTGTTGGTATGTGTGCATGGCAGTGCAGCGGGGCACTATACAGGGAAGAAGTGTGTTTTCCATTGGGTCTGAGGGGCGAGGTGGCTTGCCGGGGTCCCGGGTGTCCCTTTGTCTGGCTTCTCCAGGGCATTCCCACAAATCTTCCCTCAGAAGGTAATGTTTTAAGGCTGGTAGGCCATATGGGATCTTCAGGGCTGTTCAGCTGAGAATGCTATTCTCCAGGAAAGGTCTTTGTAGAATTGGTGGCCCTGACCCCCAGGCTGTGGCTCCCCCATCCTCTTTGTCCTTTACAACTGAGATGGAGCCACAGGAATGTGTGTCCCTACACCATTTCCTGTTGACCCCAGTCCTGGCCCTCTGGCTCCCACCACCCTGCCCCCTCTGTATTAGGTTTTGTCACAGGCCTTCCTTCTGTTACTTTCCCTCACTTCCTTTCTCATGGCCTGCCACTCACTCTGTGGTTGAGTCTGAAATCCTGTGTCACTCCTGAAGAAGCTTTATACCCCAAGAACATTCTTTATAGCTCAGAGTGGGGGTTGGCCTCTGAACATGGTCTAGCAGTAGGCGACTCTCTCAAGAGCAGTGGGATCTCAGGCAAGTTACATACCTGCTCCGTGTTTCATGTATCCCCCCAGAAGATGGAGAATAACTGTTTCCTTGAATCTTGTACATGTGACCAAAGGTTAGGTAGATAGCAGGGTGACAGCCTGAAGTGTGGTGGCATAGTCCCTCTGCTGAGTCCTAGGCCACCCAGGGTCAGGCTGAAGCTGCACCCTTGGTCTTAGGCAAGGCCTAGCTGTCCCCTCCTCAAAATTGTGTGGTCTTCCACAGTGGAAGGAGCCGTGGCCAAGCTTGTGGACTGGATAGAATCCTCCAGCTCACTTTACTTTCTTTCAAGTCTTTCAAGGCCAGCATAGGTGTCTCTACTCCACAGATGAGGGGACTGTGGTACAGAGGTGAAGGGACTTGCCTGGGATCCCTTGCTGGATGGGGAGGGTTCAGGTCTATGACTGAGCCCACACTGCTTTTCCTGGAAGGCCTGTAGCCCTAAGCACTGGCCTGTCTGCGGCGTGGGACCGCTCCCCTGAGTTTTCTTCTGCCCCTTGCACCCTCAGGGACCCTGGCCAGGCTCCAGAGATGCGAGTCTCCTGTATTTCCACTGAGGTGTCCTCTCCGGACTCTGGGAGCCCTTGGTGATCACTGGTGTCCTGTTGTCCCCTTTTTTTGTGCCACAGCTGCCTCCTGAGGTGGCCTATGATGTGCTGAGTGTGGCTGACATGTACCTTCTACCTGGCCTGAAGCGGCTGTGTGGCCGCAGCCTGGCCCAGCTGCTGGAGGAGGACAGTGTGGTGGGTGTTTGGCGCATAGCCAAGCTGTTCCGTCTGGCCCGGCTGGAGGACCAGTGTACCGAGTATATGGCCAAGGTCATAGAGAAGGTGGGTAGGGGTGCTAGAGTGGAGCCCGTGAGGGTGGGATGCGGCCCTGCTGAGATGCAGCCTGTCCTGAATCTGGTTTTCTACAGCTGGTAGAGCGAGAGGACTTCGTGGAGGCAGTGCGGGAAGAGGCAGCAGCTGTAGCAGCCCGGCAGGAGACAGACTCCATTCCACTTGTTGATGACATCCGCTTCCATGTGGCCAGCACAGTCCAGACCTACAGTGCCATTGAAGAGGCACAGCAGCGACTGCGGGCACTCGAGGACCTGCTTGTGTCCATTGGCTTGGACTGCTGAGCCCTTCCATCTGACAGCCTTGTGGCCCAGGGCTGCCACAGTGGCAGGCATGCGCAGTGTGTGCATGCAGCAACTGTTGCTCTTGCACGCTTGATGGCAGTACAGTGGGCAGAGGGGACTCACTGGGTTCCTAGGGAACAGGATGTTCTTGGGATGAGCCTCCTCCTCCTCCAGTGCACAAGGTAGCCCCAAGATTTGGGGCAGGCAACACTCAGGGAAAACTGGGGTATGGTAGGCTTTGAACCCCATCTCCCCCAACACCCTACCTGCTCCCTCCTGGCTCTCAGCCAGCCCTGGCTTGCTTCGGCTATTTCCACGTACAGGGCTGGACAGGAAGCAGGGAGTGTGTGGCAATAAAGCTTGAATTCACTCTGGGGTCCTGAGCCTGTGTTGGGGTACAGCTTGGGAGGGCAGGCTTTGGGGAGTGGAGCTGGTGAGGAGGGGAAGCTGGGGACTGTGGATAGGGCACTTGGGCATTCTTAGCAGGACACTCCAAGGAGGGTGACCCAAAGGCTTGGAGAACAGGTTGTCTGAGCCAGTAGGCCTGTACCCCTGCCACTTCAGCACAACAGGTGTGACACCATGGCCTAACTGCAGAGAGGGGGACATTAGAGGAATATGGATGCCCTCAGGCCTATTGACTCCCATAGACCTTTGCTTTGTCCCCAGTGCTAGACAGCTGTCAGTCTGTGCTTGTTATTCTGCAGTGCCACAGATCTCCTCACCTTTGTGGTTGCCATTTTCCAGAACTTTCTAGATTATTCTCATCTTCGTCAGCACATTTCCATTTGTTTTGCTCTTGTGTGTTGGTCTTACAAGGGAAGATCTGAAGCTGCCAGCCGGGACAAGTTGCCTTCAGTTAGGGTTGCTGGCAGAGTGTTGCAAAGATAGAAGGCAGTTTGCCCCTGAGCCCACCACAAACAGAAGGGAAGACAAGGCAGTGAGGTCTCACTGCCTCTGCCTTTGTACCTGTCTCTACCTGTCTTGAGTTCCAAACTGGGGGATGAGCATTTAAGTGTGTGGTCATCTGAGAAGGCTTAGGGCCTCATCTGGTTCGTGGCGAGCCAGGGTGTTTGTGAAGCATATGCAGGAGATACGGGCCCCCCCCCCCCCGGCGGGCGGTGCCAGCCATGCTGGGGTGTGACAGTGACTTGCATCTTTAGGCTGTTATTTTGAAACCACAAGGACAGGGAAGATGGGGATGCAGGCCATATATACATGAACTCATACGTGAGTTGAATTTCAGAAAGTAAAGGAAAAGTTTTAAATTACTGTAGATTTCTTTCCATGTGTGATTAATTATCAAATCAAGTCCATCTTCTGTATAGATGTTACTTGAAATCAGAAAGTTTCCATCTCTCATCAGACAGTAGTAACATGAGCGAAGGAATTTTCAGTGCCCTGGAATCCATATTTTCCACCAGGTTCATCGATGAAATAGCAGGACGGGGACGGTCCCCGAGGAGCCAGGCTGTGGGTCATAATGGGCAAGAGTTCCCCAAACACTGCGCATGTGCCCATCTCCTCATCTTATGATGAGGCAGAAACCCTTCCGAGTACTGCAAGTAGGAAACACCAGCCTTGTTACCAGTTAAGCAGTGGGGTCCTCCCTGCTCTGCCCAGATCGTGATTGTGAGCAGGTGAGATGTTCTCTACTGATGGCTGTCCTAAGAGGCTGGCCTGGTAGAGACAGAGGCTGTGGAGAGCTGGGGTCTGGGTGCTTCAGGCTGTAGAAATGAGAGATTTAGGGCTCCAGGTGACCAGGCTGGGGATTATCCCACAGTGGCCTGGGTGGCATGGCATGTAGGTCCTACTAGTGTGGCTGGCCAGACCCCTTTGCTCTGAGTCTATCCACTTAGAAGCCATAGGGAAGGAGACACTTCTAGTGTCGCTCTTGAATGTTCTTCCTCAGTGTTTGGTGGCAACAGTTGTTGCCCACTATCCCTGCAGGCCTTGACTCTCAGGACCTGTAACCCCGTAAATGGCACCTTAGAAATCTGACTCCTCAGTTGTTGGCAGCAGCCAGGGTTGCATTCTTGTGTAGCTTGGCAAGCCTGGAGTTCTCAGTCCTTAACACTGTCTTTGGCTCAAGGTTTGGGACTCTTGGCCCTGAAGACAGTTCTCGGGAACTCTTTCAGTGACGGGGCCCACAGTTTCTCTTTCCTCGTTCCTTCCAACCTTAGTTGTGCCTCAGTTTCCATTCTCCACAGTCCGGGCTTTCTGCTCCCATTCCTGCCCTGGCTGCTCTCGAACTGATCAGCTGTTCTTTGTTCTGCAGCACAGCCTGTGACCATTCATATGCCATGGATGCTACTGTTGCTTCTGCCTTCACCTGGCTGCTGATTTTTGTTATCTGCTCATTGACGGTAGACAAGAACAGACCACTTTAAAGATATTTCCTGCTACACCAGCAGGGGAGGGAGCACAGGAGGGTATCTCCCTGCCACTTATAGTGGAGGCCTGAACAGCCTGTTTATATACAGCTTGAGGAAAGCTATTTGGGCCAAGTATAGCCTTGCCTCTTAGCACAGCCATGGGAGTCTGCTGGATGACCTGGGGATGTGCTCCTTCTCTGGCTTAGGTGAAAATGGCTGCAGGGTCATCGAGGGCTCACCCAGCCTCAGGACAGTTCTAGCTGACTGAGGCTGTGCCTTCAGCTGCTGGGACAATCAGATGTGCCTAATTGAGAGGATACTTGAATAGTTTCCTTAAGGTATCTGTGGAATGTTCCAGATGGCTGGCGCTAACAAGGTAGTGGAGTTGACAGTTCTTTTGTTCAGAGTAGCCAAGCATACTTCAAAAGCAAACTAGCTAGTCAGGGTGACACAGTGCTCCTGTCTCACAGTCTCCTCCTCCTCCTCCTCCTCCTCTTCCTCTTCTAAACTGGTTCCTGTCTTAGTTTCAGTTTTATTGCTGTGAAGAGACACCATGGCAACTCTTATAAAGGAAAACATTTAGTTGGGGCTGGCTTACAGCGTTAGAGGTTTAGTTCATTCTCAGTATGGCAGTTTGCAGGCAGACATGGTGCTGGAGGAGTCAGAGTTCTACATCTTGATCAGCAGGCTATGTGCCACACTGAGCATTGCTTAAGCATAGGAAACCTCAAAGCCCACCTCCACAGTGACACACTTCCTCCAACAAGGCCACGCCTACTCTAGCAAGGCCAGCCTCTAACAACGCCTCCTAATAGTGCCGCTCCCTATGGGCCAGGCATTCAAACCGATGAGCCTCCTATTCCAATCACCAGGGTTTCCTTTGAGCCTGGGGCTTGTACCCCAGAGTGACTTTAAAACTGGCTATATAGCCTAGAATGGGCCCAAACTTACGACTGTCCTTCATCTACCTCTCAAGTGTTTAGGATCAGAGGCACACTGCACCCAGTGTGCTTGGGAATTTTAACACCTACCCAGTGTTCCTGGAAGAGATGGGTCCCTCTCATCTGTCCCAGGGCTGCAGCACCTGAAGGGGGAACTTAGAGCCACAGCCAGTGTTACAGCTCAGGCCCAGTGTGGGGAAAAAACTCGCGGGGGCCTGTCCCGGACCCATGAGACAGTGGCCCATGGCGGCAGGGGGGTGGGCAGGCAGAGTCCCGGGTGGCTTATCATGCTGGCTGGTCCCACATACACAAGGTTCCATAGGCTGGAAACTTTGGTGACGGCAGGCCCCAATGATATGAGAAGTCCGTAGATTTCCAAGAAATTTATTGTTCATGGTGTGGTAGTTGGATGTGCACCTCCCCCCCCCAAAAAAAAAGCCAGGGGGGGCTGTCTTAAATAGGGAGGGGGGAAGAGGAGGGACTGGGGGTAAATTTTAATGAGCTACACCCCCCCCCCCGTAACTCATGAATATGGAAATCTCTGTTAGTTGAGCCCTCTACCTGGATGGTGATGCAAACCTTTCTGGGAGGAGCCAAACGTGTCTGCAAGATGCAGGCTAAAGGGGATGTAGGCCGCATGTGGGAGGAGTCTGGAATCTGGGGGCGTGGGGAGATACGTGCCATCCCTCACAGGCCATGTCCCTTTTGGGTCTCCGGCTATCTCAAACCCAGTGCTCTACTGGGGAGACCAAACCATCCCTTTGCAGCCCCACAGCCTAGAAACCTTGAAAACTCCACGGCAACCTCAGCACAGCATACACCGCTGCTCACAGACCCAGCAAGGACATTTGCACCATACTCTGGCCATCCTTTATTTGTATGAAGAATTGCATTTGAGCCAATAAGCACAGCTTCTTGGCAGTCACCAGGAGGCACACGACTGAGCACCAAAGAGGGTGAACAGGTCCCTGAGATCTATTTGTGGTGTCACCTGCTGAGCAGCAGTGGCCATGGAGGCTGCAGCTGATGGTGCACCATTCAGTAGCTCTGGTCAAGGTCTGGTCTCAGCTTTGACTCCGGTAGCAGTGGCATCTTTTGAAGGGACCAACTTGGTCCTATAGCACAAGTACTCTAGGGTGCAGCCCTTCCCTCAAGGCCAACTGCCTTCATCTGAGGGATGGGGTGTCGTGGGAGGCTATCCTGTCCTGAGGGTTGGCCTGGCAGAGATATGGGGGGCATTCTGTCCTTTTGAGGTCTACAATTCCTGGATTCCAAAGTCAATGCAGTTTTAAGGCATTGACTATCTCTGTACCTCTGAATTTGTAGTGACATGTGATTAACTATGTCTGGGTATGGAGGTGAGCTGCTGACACAAAGTAACACAATCACAAAATGAAGGCACAGGTACAAGGCTGTTGCCCAACTATCTATCTATCTATCTATCTATCTATCTATCTATCTATCTATCTATCTATTTATGTATTTACTTATTTATTTATTTATTTATTTATTTATTTTAGTTTTTCGAGACAGGGTTTCTCTGTATAGCTCTAGCTGTCCTGGAATTTACTCTGTAGACCAGGCTGGCCTCGAACTCAGAAATCTGCCTGCCTCTGCCTCCCAAGTGCTGAGATTAAAGGCGTGCACCACCACTGCCTGGCATCGCCCAACTTTCTTTGTGGGACAAAATGAGTTGGAGCCTTTTAGTAAAAGCAGCTTCTAAGACGCCTTTGGAAGATGTGAGGAGACAGATCTGTATAACTCCTATATGGGGCTTTAAGAATAAAGAAAACACCTTTCACTTGACAGCTATTTTATATTTCACTTGTGTGTTGGAACCCAGGGCCTGCACTCCCCTCTGGAGCTATGCCCTAGCTCTTTGGTTATGTACTGAACAGTTTTAAGATCTTATGCATTTGAGGGAGGTGGCTGCTTTCTCTGGTCAGGCATGGGTGGGTGCCTCTGAACCGAGTTTACTGGTTATGCAGGTTGTTCCCTCTCTGCAGGGTTTGTGGATATAGCTATGGTAGTCTTTCTGGGGTCCTTGAGAGAATATCTCTCCAGGTCTGGGAGACAAGGGTGATGGTCCTCAGGTCTCAGTAGCTTTTCATGAGGCCTTGCTGTGGGGGCAGAGGGGTGTGTGGCTCTACCGTAGCTGTGGTTGTAGCAAATCAATGCATTCTGGGGTTTTTAACCAGCCTCAGGAGCCCACCACCCATGGGGACAGGATGAACCTTCACCAGTCATTCATCATATGAGCCCTGCTTCCCTGGGAAGAACCAGAACTCTGGAACGTGGGCGGTGAGCATCACAGGCCAACTGGCAGTCTCCGTCCCTCCAGTGATCAGGGGGTGTGTGTTTTCTTCTCTCCTGGACTCTGAGATTGCTGTCACCCGTTGAGCACCTTCGTCCCATGTGCCAGACACTGCCAGCAGGCGCCTGCCTCACTGCTCTGTCCTTTGTTCTCCCTAGGCTGTTCTGTCCCCTCTTTGCAGGCCTGCATGCTGCAGGTTCATCTGGCCACAGTCCACCATGTCCCATGTCTCAGTTCCTCTTATTGCCTACGGGTGATTCGTTTCCCTGTCTCCCCGCCTGTGGATGCAATTCCTAATTTTCGTTCTATTCTTTGAAAGGTGCATGCCCCACCCAAGACCATGCACCTGGTCTTTCTGCAGGTGCTCATTCTTTCCCTCACTCCTGTGAACCATAAGTTCCTGGGAAGAAAGAAACTCCCTTCTCCCACGAAACCTTCTGCAAGGCTGATGGGAACTTCAAAGGTTGCAGAGAAGCTGAGATATTATAGGTCAAGAGCCTAATTACAATTTACCACGGGTTATCTTCAGCCTCTTTAATAGCCATTTCCTGCCTACCTTTGTGTCTGAACATTCTTGTGATTAATAGACAAAATCCCTTGAAATGTGTTAACCTCGCTGGGCAGTGGCTTCCACCAACCGAAAAGCTAAGCGTGTCATCAGATAGCATCTGAAATCTATAGCAGACTTCCTGAATTCACTTTAACGTGTTATATTGGTTACTTTTTCTTGCTGTGATAAAACACCATGACCAGGAGTGGCTTAGTCCATCCACAGTGACGTACTTCCTCCAGCAAGACTCCACTTCTGAGCTTCCCCAAACAGCGCCTCCAATCGAGGACCAGAGCCAATGGGGGACATTTCTTATACAAACCATTGTGCTTGTGTTCCTAATCTCTCCATCAATGTATTTGAGAAGCACCTTGATCCATGACTTTAATTCCATTACTGTAAAAACTTCATGAAACTTGGACATTGGGATGTGGAATCCTGAGTGCCCTGAATTCGTGTTCCCAGGTCATTCATATTTAGCTCCAGAATAAATGATCTCTTATCCCCTTTGAGGTGAGCGTTGTTTTTGGACACTCCCTCTTCCCGTCTTCCCTCTCTTCTTCACCGTGCCCATTCATCCCGTCACAGCCTCCTGCTTCTGTTCTCACACCTTCTCTCTCCCTGTACTCATTTATGTATTACCTTTCCCTCTGTCCCACCTCCCACTCAGTCCCTTTCTCCCTCTGTAGCCCCACGACACAGTATCCCTGGGGATCCTCTGGACATCATAGGAACATGCCCTTCTCACCTCATGGGCGGTGTAAGGGACAGCGGGCTACCCAGAGGACAAATAGTCTATCATATCCAATGGCATGGGGCAGTGAGAGAGAAAGCAGAAACAGGGTATGGGGAGGATGTCAATGATGGAGGTTGCAGCTTGGAAACCGCCCACAGTAGGGACCCCAAGAGGCCTGCAGAGTCCTTTGCAAATAGGAGAGACTTCACTTCTGACTTGGCAGGGACCTGAGGGAGCTGTGTTCCCTAGCTCTGATTTTGTCAGGTAGATACATGATGCATTTGTGTTCCTATCCCTGTTCCAGGTTCCATCAGATCATGTTTCCCCTTTTAGTGTTAGTGACTCTTTAACCAGATACCTAGGCATCTGTAGATGAAGTCATGCATGAAGTCCGCAGCCCAGGTGCTGGCATTTGGTCATAGTGAAAGGGGGCCAGTCTGATTCTGGTGACATTCTGAAAACATAGCTGTTTGGTCAGGAGATTGTGGGGAGCAAGGGGAGGTGCCTAGGATGCCAGCAACAGATGCTCTGGATCACCCACAGCCAGGGGACAGACATGAGTAAAGATGGGGCTTGGCCATGCTGGGCACACAACATAACTGCAAGCTGTTAAGGCTGCCTGAGCACTGGGGGAGGGGGAGGGTGTGTGTGTGGGGTTAAGCTCTAGCATGGCTTCCCCAAGAATGGATGAGAGAAGAGAAAATCCGTGTATCCAATTGACAATTGGCCCTGGAAGGGCTGCTGAGTCCTCGCCAGCTGACTGGCACATGACTTCACTGCTTCAAGTATAGGCCTGAAGTTCTCTTAGCAAGAGGGTTGATATACAGGACAAGAGGCCAGACAGACAGACACGGGGTTCTCCAAAAGCACGTGGTTTATTATGGTGAGCTGTAGTGCACATGGGCTTCTTTAGTAATTCTAAGCCGATACAGGTTCCCCACTAGGAGTATACATGGGGAGTGACTGGGCGCAGTGACAGTGACAAACCAGTGAGCCACCGTGATCCTTAGAAAGTTACATTAGCAATCAAGAAAGAAAGGGAAGTGTGAGGTGGCCCAGAGGCAGGATGTGAGCAGAGCACCCCCGCTGCTCTCATGGTGGTCTGCAGGACACCTAGAAGCTGAGGGGGCCGTGGTGGAGGGAGGCTGTTCCCCTATCTCTAAGGAACTGGGGCTTCATGGTTGAGATGCTCCACTACCTGCAGGTGGCACCTTTTCCTAAAAAGCTTTTCAGGCACCAAGTGCATGGCTGTTGTAGAAGGTTCTCTATTCTTGCAGGTTCTGGCTCCCCTCCTTCACCCAGGGAGGACCATCTGCAGTCTCTTGCTGGCTTCCACCTTCTTCAGGCCAAGCCATGTGTGTCCTAGCATTTTTTTTCCACACTCCAGCTCCTCTGCATCCTGGTGATGGGGGTGACTGTGACATCCTGCATGTCAGGCTTCCTCCAGTGCCAAGGATGGAGTCTGTACAAGGCTGTCCTAGCTCTCTACAGACAGAGCCCTGTGCTGGTCCTGATTTTGTCATTCAGGGACATGACTCTTGCAGGCTTCACAAGACAGTCTCAACTTCGGCTCATCCCACCCCTGTTTTTTTTTGTTTTTCTGTTTTTTTGTTTTTTTTTTTTAGTGTTAGTGATTCTTTAACCAGATACAAATGCATCTCTAAAGGATGTCATGCATGAAAACTGCCAGCCAGGGTGCTGGCATTTGGTTTGGAAAAGTGGCAATGTCAGCATGTGCTTTTGGGAGCAGCCTTGGGTGGCTCCTGGTAAGAGTCACAGATCTGAGCACAGTAGTCTGGAACGGGTTCCTTTGTTTGTTTGTTTTTAACTTAATGGAGAGCAGAAATACCCCATGCCTGTCTGCTGCTGTCCAGGGTTCCCTGAGCAGGAGGGAATGCTGGCTGCCCCTCCTCGTACACTCTGTCTATCTTTATTTTCTAAACAGAAGGCGAGCTAAGAGGGGTCTCTGGACAGCGCCTGGGCGCTTCCTTCCCTGCATGCCGTGCTTGGGCCCTGCTGAGGGGCACAATGACCTTATGACTTATGGCAGGTGGCCAGCCTCTGACTGCTATGCATGGTCAGGGCCACCAGACAGGGCAGAGGGCCCTCTCCAGGACCTAGAATAAACTCCAGAAAGGACACCTGGATTCCCCCTTCCTGGAGGCCCACCAGCCCCTTCCCAGGGTTCTATGTGTATTAACACGACTCCTGAGGTAACAGCAAGGCCCTCTGTAGGGAGGAAAGTGCTCCAAGAGAGCAGTGAGCCCCAGTTATTGCTGGCGCTAAGTGAGGCCTGGTATAGGCAGGCCTTCAGGCGGGCACCTGAGAGGACAGGGGGCTTGGATTTCACTGCTTCAGGGAAGCCTCTATGAGGCCTGGCTGGGCCATCCTGCTGCAGTCTGGAATGGGGAGCAGACAGCTGTGGTCCTTGTCTGCGGGTAGTCATTGAGTGCTCTGTGCTGCCCCTGGCAGGCAGCCAGCACCACGGCTCCATGGGAGTCTCTCCTGCCACCAGAGGTAGCTGTGCTACTGGCAAACAACTCCTAGTGGCTCTGGACAGAGGGAATGCCCAGGGCCCCAGTTCTCCACCCTGTGCCTTCTCTGCGAGGAGAGCCAGCCAGTCCTCAATTAGGAGGCTGGGTCCTTGGCAGACTGGCCCTGCGTGTGGGTACCAGTCCTTCCAAAGCTGCCCAGGCTTTACCCACCCACCCATATAATCTTTAATTTAGAATATACCATATATATTAAACAATTATCTTCAATGCCACCCTCCTCAGCATGGAGTACTTAGTGACCTGAGAAAAGGTGCCTCTCTGAATACATACAACATGCTGTGGGTAACAAAACTCCCAGCAGGGTGGGAGGGGGAAGTTGCGTGGGAGAGAAGAGCTATTCAGGGCCACCTTCCCTTCCCCCAGCCTGGCTTCCATCTGAAAAGTCGCTGACCAGGTCATAGGGTAGTTGCCCATTTTGAGGAAGTGCCTTGGAGAGGCACACATGAGCCTGCTAAGGAGCTAGCTCTGGGGATACAGGCCACCTTGTCACATGCCAGAGGATAGCCAGTCAGAGAGGACTTGGGACAGGAGGAAAGAGACCTCTGATTATTGCAGGCTGGGATATGGGACTGCCAGAGAGTCTCTGAATCCCATAGCAGCTGGGAGAGGTGGGCAGATGCTGCATTTTTTTTTAATTCAAAGGATATTTCCACTCAGTCTCTGTGAGGAAAGAATATTCTCTCTTTCATAAAGTGCCTACTCCTTAAGGTAGTGGATCAGCGGCCAGTAGCCATCTATACGACAAATTATCCCTTTTTTTTCCAAAGTAAATTGCACTGAGGGGGGTACTAGAGTTTTCTCCGAGTTGTGATTTTTTTTTTTTGAGCCAGCCAGCCAGCACTGCCCTTCCTCTGCCTGCCTCCCCCAGACCAGGAGCTGGTTGCCTGGCCAGAATGTTCAGGGTGGACACCCAGCTCCTGTCGCTGCTATCCTGTGAGACACCCATGTATTTATTTCATGGAGGACGGAGTTGGTCACTTCCGGAAGCTCTTTGTGGAGGACATGATAGGCACCTTCATACATCTGCAATCAGGAGAGACAGGGAGTCAGAACCAGTGTGGAGGACAGGCAGGGACAGGAGCTCACTAGACAGGCATCCCCAAATGTTCCCCTTACTTTTTAGATGGGATGTTGCCTTGTTGCTCAGGCTGTTCTAAGTCATCCTCCTGCCTCAGCTCCCTGGCAGCTCCTTTAGCCTGAGCAGCCTAGTAACCACAGCACACTACATGGCTGACCAGAATGCCCCTGCAACGAGCTTTCTTTCAGAACTGAGACCTACCCAGTTGCCAATTGCCTTAGGAGTTCTCTCTGATGTCTGCTGGGGTCACCCATCTCAGGGGGCACCACAGCCCCCTTGCTTTTACAAACCTCTGTGCCAGCCTTGTTCTCACATCAGCAATCTGTGCCAAGACCAAGAGCCTCCCCCCTTCCCTTGTTCTGGAATGTTCTACCACGACTAGTCTCCCTGACAGTTCTTGCCTGTCAGTTCAGGGGAGGAAAGTGCCCTCAAATCCCTCTGTCCTGCAGCTCCTGACTGCTATCCACATACATTCCGTGCATCCATTTTTCTCTTTGCTTATCTACTGGGGTGCAGGCTCCAGGGGAGGGACAGCCTTTGTCAGACTGTCCTCGGGACCTCCACAAAGTCAGACCCAAATAAACAGAAGTGATGGCTAACTGCTGACCAAGGCAGAGCTCCACCCCTGAGCAGCACCCCAGGGGAGCCCTTGACAATTTGCCTGGGTGGTACAGGGTTGGGAGAAAGTACAGACTTAAGTCCAAAGACCTCAGTTCAAATTCTGACTCTACCACTCTTCAAAGTCACCTGGCTGTCTTTATAACATCGTGAGGATGTACACCAGGTTATGTGGCACCCACACACTTGTCCAGGTTAGGAGCCTAACAGTGTGGGCAAGTAGGTGGGTATGCTTCATTTTAGGGTTACATGTTATCTGACTGGTGTCCAGCAGGGTCTCACCTCCTCAACTGGGGTGTCTCCTAGTTCTGTGGGACAAACAACATGTATATCTATCTGGAGCCCAAACAGCCGCTGTCTTGAAAGCCACTGAGTGATATTCTGACTGTTCCTTGTGTCAAACATGTACACCATCCAATTGTAGCCTGTCTTCAGGGGCCACAACCACAGGGCCAACCCCAGCAGATGCCCTTGCAGACCAGACTCATCCAAGAGCCCCAGAACCTGCGCTACAGGCTTTTTCCTTGCCCACACCATCAGATTATTCTCCTCCTTTGTTGAGGTTCATTCTGGTGAAGCAATGAACTGGGGAACCATATACTGTCACAAAGTTCATTTGTCTCTAACCCCTCAATGATCCTTCCCAGGCAGGCTGGTCTGACCCCCCCCCCACAACAATCCCACGACATGGCCTGCTATCCCTCACCTTGAGTGTTTTGTCCTGACTCCGGGATGATTCCATGAGCAGGTAGGCACCTTTGCTGTCGCAAAGCCGGTCAGCAGAACCCTGCAGCAGCAGGAATGGCAGTGTCAGCCTGGGCATTGCTCGCTCCACCCTCGAGACAGCGTTCAGCAGCTGTATGCCAAAGCATACCTTCACCCCTGCGTGGCAGATGAGTGGGTCGGAGTTGTACAGGTCAACCTGAGAGGAGGAGATTCTGTCAGTACATGGGCTCCTAAGAGGGTGGTCTTCTGCCTGCCCACAGGTTGTGGAGACTGGCAAAGTGTTCAGTCCCTGGAGAACACGGGTCTGACTCAACTGTGCTCTGCACTTTTGCACTAAGACCTGAGCTTGTCTCACACAGCCTGGACTCAACATACCCTGGGGAGCAGGTCCGGGACCCCAAGTTTGTGGTGCTCAGATACCTGATGTAGCTTGATATGTTGGTTGAATAGAAGCCCCCACAAACCCTTCCCTGTGCTTCAGTCATCTCTAGATGCTTATCAGATGTAGGCCAAGGTCACCGCAATAGAAATACTGGGCCTTGGACAACAGCTAAGAAATGGCTGTTTGGATTTTCCCACGTGGAGTCCAAGGATGTAGAGGGCTGGCTGTCTACATAAAGGTCTGTAGGAAATTTCCAATACTGAGTTGGATTTTATAAATACGAGCAGCGAAAGAGCCATGTGTGGTGGCACATGCTTATAACCTATGGAGGTCAAAGGAGAGGGAGCTTGAGTTCAAGGTCAGATTGACCTTGTTTCAAAAACTATATATAAAACAAAACAAAATACAGGAATGCCATGTTACTCCCTTGAGCTATTTGGTTCCAGAGCAGCTCTGAGGGTGTTGAGGTGTTACAGCTGGTTTCCTTCTCCTTCTCCTCCCATCCCCAACTCTGCCTCTGTGGGGTGACAGGGTGATGGACATGCAGAGAGCAGCCTGGAAAACACGGGCCAGAGCAGGATGCCCTCCTCCTCTACAAGTCTCTCAGCCTCCCAAGAATAGGTGTGAAGCGGTGGTACCCCTGGCTTACTTTTCTCCTTGCAGATAGACTCTGAACAGGTTTGGGACAACCAGATGACAGGACCAGGGTAAGGGGGACCAAGGGCTGTTGGGCCTGACACAGCAGAGGTCTCTGAGCCCGTACCTACAACCACTCACGTCTGCTACCACCCCTCCAAAGGCCTGGCCAGAGGGATGCAGGTGTCCTGCAGTCACCCCGACATCCTGGATTCCTTCCCATGCTGAGCAGGGACTGTGTCCCGTCAAGCTGACCATTTGTGATGAGCGGCACGGGACAGATTAGACACTTCTTGCAGCTGAGCTGGCGAGAGAGAACCCCACAGAGCCAGGCCATCTGTTTGGCAGGCTAAGAGAGGACTTGCATCTGACAGAGCAGCACAGGGGCAGTGTAGGGAGAGCTGGCCACGGACTCAGACCACCATAGGTTTCTTTCCACCATAAGGTTTCCAGGGAGCCCTACTTGGAGGAGAGTTATGGGACCACCGGAAGAGCCCTAGGCTTGGGGTTGGTCAAGTCTCCATGGCAACAGTGAGAGTGACAGCAACAGTTGTGCCACCCATCAGAAATGCACATGAGCATAACGTGGTGCTGGAGGTACCATTCAGGACCTCATTGTATAGCAGAACAGCTGCTATCTGAACTCCTGCTATTGGAGCAGTGCCCCACACGGAAGAAACTCTCCCACTACCCATATGATACAGAAGAGAAACTGAGGCACTGAGAAGTCTAGTGGCCCACAGGCGTTAGTACCTCAACTCCTGTTCTCCCTGTATAGCCCTTGGTATTAGGCAGGATACAGGACCTTCTAGACAAACAGTATCCATTTCAGCTTCTCTTGCAACTAGGTGTGGTCATGTGACTGGCCAATAAGAAGCTAATAAGGAAGCTGGCCATGTGCTTTAGGTCAAGGAGTGTGAGGCACTACTAGGCAAGGCTCCTTGCCCTGGGACCCCCTGACATGCTCAGCAATAGGAACGGTGCCTTGATTCTGAGAGGGCATGGGGCAAATGATGAAACCAGCTCCTGCCTACCACACTGCTGCCCATGGATCTGTTCCTACTGCATCTGTGCTCGTCTCCTCGAGGCTCTGGGGATGATGGCCTTTTGGGCTTCAGGCCACCTGCTGTACTAAGTCTGCTACTCTTTTCCTTTCAGAGGCCTCATCCCGCTCCCTTAGAATGTCCCAATGTGCTCGGTCCCTGAGGAGTCTACTCCAGGGGTTAATTGCTTCTTGGCCCCAGCCATTTCCTGCTCTTGTCTTCCTTTCTATTTCCTGGTCACATAGACTTTGTTTACACAAGGGTACTTTTCTGGGGAGGCAGCTCCAGTGTCAAGGAAAGGCAGATCACAGATAGAACTATAGCCAGGATGGGGGTTTGGGGGGCGTACAGAGGAAATGAAATCAGAGAGAGACAGGAGGCACGAGCCATGTGGGACATTGAGGGCAAGGCCCTGAATCCTATGGCCCACTCACTGCAGGCTTTCCTCTCTCTTTGTGGAAGTCAGGGCTGCAGTCATGTCTAGAAAGAGCTGCACTGAGTCAGCATGGCTAGAAGTTTGGAAATATTTCTGGTGTCAGGGCTAAGGTTGGGATTTAGCATGGGAGGGTAGTGACAGTAACTTTATAGGGTCAACACCTGGCTGCACATCGTCCCTTCCTGCTGTGAGATGGAGGGTGATAGGGACATGAAATGGCCGCTCCCCCCCACCCCCTTTCTCTCTCTGTCTCTCTCATGGTTTGAGAATGCTTGTCCCAGGGAGTGGCACTATTTGGAGGTGTGGCCTTGTTGGAGTAGATGTGATCCTGATGGAGGAAGTGTGTCACTGTGGGCATAGGCCTTAAGACCCTCATCCTAGCTGCCTGGAAGCCAGCCTTCTCCTGTTTGTCTTTGGATGGATGAATGTAGAACTCTCAACTCCTTCAGTCCCACATCTGCCTGGATGCTGCCATGATCCTGCCTAGATGATAATGGAATGAACCTCTAAACCTGTAAGCCAGCCCCAATTAAATGTTGACCTTTAAGAGTTGCCTTGGTCATAGTGTCTATTCACAGCAGTAAAACCCAAATTAAGGCTTCTCCCGCTCCACCTCTCTGACGTCTGACTCTCTTTCTCTGCTCTCTCTCTCTCTCTCTCTCTCTCTCTCTCTCTCTCTCTCTCTCTCTCTCTGTGTGTGTGTGTGTGTGTGTGTGTGTGTGTGTGTGTGTGTTGACAGCTACATTTTTGTTCCTAATGTGTTAACTTTGGCCCAGAGATGAACCTGGGCTCAAATCCTGACTTTACTAACTGTGCTGTTGGGTGAGTGATTTGCTTTCTTTTGACCCAAGCGTCCATAATTTCAAACGAGAGCTGACTTAAGGTTACAGGGAGGCAGAAGGGGCTTATGGTGTCCAGAAGGTATGGAAATAAGATTATAGCTTCAGGAAGCTCCGCAGAGAACAAGACTCAGGGGTGGCCATTGTAAAATTGGCAGGCGGTAGGCTGGAAGACTGCACCACAGTAAACCCAAGCAAATATCTGTTGTCATTTAAACAGGGAGCCACCTGCTCCCCAAGATCCCACCTTCTTTCTGGCCTTCCCACTGTGCTATTCCCTGGCACCTGGCTGCAAAGTCCTTTACTTCAGCCCTCCACCTACTGGCACTGGACAGTTAGTGGAGCATTGCTGCTTGGTCTTTTAGGCTTTTCTGGCTGTCATGCTTCATGGGAAATGTGTCATCTAAAGATGAGCCTGGAGACTCCTGCTGTGTGCCGCCCTGTGGTGCCTCTTCTCGCCATCTCCCTGGGGTGGGCGGAGTGGCTATTTTTAATGTTCAGCACAGGTTCAAAGGCAGCAGGGAAGCAGAGCCTCTACTGAAGAACGGGGGTGGCTCCGGCACCCACCTAAAGGCTGAGATCTCCATGTTGCCCAGCACCTCCAGTTCTATGTCTCCAGCAGGGAGATATCTTAAGCTCTCTAGGTGGTCCAAAGGACACAGGTGGTAGATGGTTGCTGTAGAGCCTGTGAGCTGTCTTTAAGCTGTCCCTCCATTGTCCAGAATACCTCAGAAGTGACTTGCTGTTTTTCAAGAGAGGGGCTAGGGTAATTCTGTTTTTCTTCCCTTCCCTCTGCCTTCTGTGTAGGAAGGTAGATAACCTGGTTGTTTGGTGCAGACTTTGAAGGCAAGTTCCTCTTTGTCCCTCTCTTTGATTGGGCTCAGTAGGCAGCCAGTGCCCACCCAAGCTGGACCCAGTGTTTGAGATGCAGGTCAAGGAGTTCCTGCCTCCAGGCAGTGGTGGCGCACGCCTTTAATCCCAGCACTTGGGAGGCAGAGGCAGGCAGATTTCTGAGTTCGAGGCCAGCCTGGTCTACCAAGTGAGTTCCAGGACAGCCAGGGCTACACAGAGAAATCCTGTCTTGAAAAAAACAAAAAACAAAAAACAAAAAACAAAAACAAAACAACAACAACAACAAAGGAGTTCTTGCCTCTCACCGAATTCCTCTCATAGAGCAGTTTCTATCACAGGGCAACAGTGTGGGCTGTATGGGCCAGTGGAGCAAATGGAACAAGTTTTGAGATTTATATAGAAGCTGGAAAGAGTCACCTGATCCAGGCACAGACTTCCTGAGCAGACAAATTCATCTCCCAGCTCTGCCCCTAACCTGCTCTGTGACATCAACTGTCTTTGGGCCTCAGCTTCCACACTTCGTCAGTGAGTCTAGTCTGTGCTTGCCTAGACCCACAGCTGACATCTACTGGCTGGCTTTGGCCTTTCTGGGTCTTTGTTCAAACTTTCAGAAAGACTAAAGGCCACATAAGCCCCCACCCCACTGTCAAATTTGGCCTCAGAATGTGAGTTTGAGAATCACTACAGGTTTCAGAATAGATCTGTGGGTCTGAGGCCATCAGATTTCCTAGAGGTCTGTCCATTCCTCATCTCCTCACTCCTCATCTTAATTTTTCCCCCTTGAGCTGGGATAGAACTAGGGCTTCTTGCAGCTCTACTCAGCCTCTTACCTGTCTCTTACACAGCTGGCCCATAGGCCCGCATGTGCCCTTGGGTGGAACCTGAACAGGAGGCTAGAGTCTGACTGCCAGGAAAGCAGGCTAGACCACTGGGCTGTCAGAGTCCCACCAGGGGGCAGGCAAACAGAGTCTTTGGGACCCTGTGATTCACTGCTTTCAAGCTTCCAAGGCAAGAAAGGAAACTGAGGCAGACAAAGGTGGCCCATCCCAGTAGCAAACCAATTTGCTTAGTTGTCAGGGTAATTCTGGCATCTTCCACATGTCCAGGGTTGTTTCTTCAAGACCTCAGGGTTTCAGGCTCACCCACCAGTGGGAACTCCCAGCAAGTTCTCAGACCAGGCAGTAGGAACTTAAGGTAGGTCTTCTCACTGTAGGGATAGCTTGAGAATCTATAACAGGGGTCTGTCTTTCCTGCTAACACAATCCTGATACCTGCCTTCCCTTTTCTCAGCCCAGAGTCTAAGTGGGGCTAGCTAGCCCTACCCACTTCCTGGACAGATCCTGGCTTTTCACACCTGACAACCACAGTCAGCCTGGAGCATCTAAAGGAGTAGCACTGTGTTTGCACATGTGTTGCTCAGGTGATGAAGATGCTGGCTTCTCTGCCTGTACTTGGACAGCCAAGCAAAGATTCCGGTTGGGGAGAGACACAGGGCAAGTTCTTACAGAGATTTTGATCCCTGATCCAACTGTGCCTGAAGCCTTTAGTTCCTGTTACTAAGAAATACCTTCTCGTGCTTACATCCCTTTATTTTTTATTCTTATGTGTATGTGTGCATGTGTGGAGGCCGGAAGAGGGTGTCAGATCCCCTAGAGTTGGAATTATAGGTAGTTGAGCCACCAATGTGGAGTCCTGAGAACCTAACTGGGATCTTCTACAAGAACAGGAATCTCTCATGATTGTTGGGCTATCCTTTGGAACCTTAAATCTCTCTGATTTGGGTTTCTGTCACTTAACCACACAGCATGTCCCTCATCAAACTCTTGGCTGTCTGGAGTGGAGCTCAGACTCTTGACCTTTCCCTAACCCCTAAGGAAAGGACAAAACTTCCCACCCCCCTGTATCCCCATCACCCAGCCACTCAAAGAAAGGGCAGAGCAGCATTGAACAAGGTCAGATCTCTTCACCTGCTTACCTTTCCCAAATACCCCATGTCCATTCACACTTACCTCTGCCTTGTTCCGAGACAGCACGCTGGAGTCGATGCGCCCCAAGGACATGTTTGGCAGGACAAAATTGAGCAGTTTGGCAGCAAGGACCTGAGCAGAGAGGCAAAATGAGAGACGTGAGTGCAAGCCATCCATACTGGGGCTACAGTACGAGCTGATACCCCACGCAGGATGCTGCTCAGCACAGGGCCTGCGTGTACGGCTGAAGTTCTCCTGATGGTGCCACCTGGATTCTGTGCAGATACAAGGACACATCAGATGTAACTGTGAATTACTTTTGAGAGTCACCGATAAGGCCATGTCCCTTCCCCAAGGCACCAAGATGGCCCAGCAGAGTCAGAATCATTGGATCAGTTGCCAGAGAGCAAGGAAACAAGGCAGCCTGGATCAGAGAGAATCACTTGCATGTTGAGTTCTGCCACACAGGTAAGAAACCATCACCAGCCTGTGTAGGAAGTCCTGTGATAGAGGGAAGGCGCCCCGTGTCTGATTCCCAGCTCTGTGAGCCAGGAACACAGGCTGGGACCTCAATACAGAGCTCTGTTGGCTCAGCTGCATATGGGGGCTCTGTCATCGCCCCAAACAGACCACAGGGAAGATTAGTGACATTGGAAAAGCCTAGCATACAGTACATGCTTACTGAATGTGAATCTGACTTGAGTCTTAGCCCAGCCCCCTATGTGGATCTCAAATATCCCCAGGAAGGCAGAAGACCCAATCTTGCACGTCTGCCTTCTGAGAGAGGCTGTTTAATTTCACGTCTGCAGACACTTGGGGCGAAAGAAGCTATTTCAAAAGTGAGCTGTGAAATGCTGGAATTAGAACCATGGGTGCTGGCAAGGGGTGAGTTCTTAGGGAGTATGGGGGGCACTCGGCAGAAACATGGGTCCCTTGATGGTGGATAGCTGCTTGTGGCACAGGGTCCTCTGTGCTAGGTGGGTCTCTGTAGGTGGGCCCGTGTGCTGGGTGGCCCTGCCTCTTGATGTTTACTAGATCCTGTGAGTAGGGCTTAACTTTCACCTAGCATTTGGAAACATGTTTATGGGGACCTTGGGATGATGGGACAATGGAAGCCTGGCCTCCCTGTGGTCAGTAGGGCTGGGTGAAGACACATCTGTCCATTTTGTCATGTGTCCCACCCTTCCTATGCTGATCTCTCTCTATGTTAGTACCCGAGGGCTCTAGTTCTCCCTTCTGACCACTGCCATTCTCCAGATGATGCTGTAGCCAGGCCTCCTCCAGGATCCTGTAGCCAACCTGCCTCTCTGTTCTCAGTCAGCTGCCAAGGACCAGGCAGAGTAAGGCCTGCTGTGCCCCTAAAGAACATTGTGTTGGAATGTACTCTGAGCACGATAGTGTCTGTATGTGCTATAGAGGTGACTGTGTGTACTAAAGAAGTGACTTTTTTGAGCTACAGAGGTGATGCTGTGTGTGCTAGGGAGGTGACTGTTTTGTTTGGGACGTGACTGTGTGACAGGGAGGTGACTGTGTGTGGTAGGGTGGTAAATCTGTGTGCTATGGAGGTGACGGTGTTGCTAGGGAGGAGACTGTGTGCTAATGGTGGGGAATGACTGTTTGCTCGGGAGGAGACTGTGTGTGCTACAGAAGTGAATGGGTGTGGTACAAAGGTGACTGTGTCAGAAGGCACAGTCAACAACTCCTACCTCTGAGAACATCAGGGCCTGTTGCGCTCTGGATGCTCTTTGTCATCCAGGCAAACAAAGCTCACTGGTGTTGGCGGCGGCGGCGGCGGCTGCTGGTGCTGCTGCTACTGTGTCATAGTGCCAGAGCCATGTAGGCTCCAGCCCTGGACAGTCCATCCAAGGATTCCATCTGATCACCCTGGGTGGGGTGCCAACAGCTTGCATTCTGTGAAGCTACTTGGGTTGGATGAGGTGTGTGTGTGTGTGTATGTGTGTGTGTAAGAGCTGGGTTTTATGTGGCAGTGGGAAGGGCTTGGAATCTGGGCATGCTGACAAACACTCAGAAGAAGTATCTGTAAAAACCAAGAAGTTGCCGGGGGGTGGGGGCTTCTTGCGAGACCAAGTTCTGGAGTTGGAAGCTTGTGCTTTCAAATGTTACAAAATCTAAGGATGAACTGAAAACAGCCAGTTACGTGCAAGAAAGCTGTGGGCTGCAGCCCTATGGCCATCATTGGACCTAAACTACAGCAATGGGGTTGTCCAGGGCCACAGCCTCCCTGGACACTGTGAGGAGATCTCCACACTACCATGCTATGGGGAAACTGCTATGGGGAAATCTTCACACTAACATGAAGTGTCATGGAACTGACTTCCAGAGCCTCCACTGATCTCTGCAATTTCTGCCCCAGCTCCCCGAATCCATGTGAGGGTTGAAGGTTGGCCCACTCTATCCCTGATAATCTCAGAGGCTGCAGCAAAGTCCCAGGCAACAGGACGGGCATGTTTATGTCACTGTCCCAGGCACTGTCACCTTCTGCTAGATCTAGCTAATTTTCTGCCCAGCCTCAATGTCACAGCCACAGGCTAGGGAACAGCTGGCTACCCACTGCAAAACCCTCCCCGCAGAATGACTGATCAACTGATAGTTAGTTCGGGCATCCACTGGGTCGCCATAGTGAGCACTTGTGGACACTGTGGTTTACTGTTTATGGTACAAACTGGGGCTCCTAGCAGCATTCATAGGGAGCCAGTAAGATAGGATGGGTGAGGAGGGACAGTAAGGCAGGGGACGGGAACTGCCTCAGCACTGGGCCTGCAACTGACAAAGTCTGCAGAGTGACTTTTCCATTTCAACAGGTCCACAGCCAGATCTCGCTCTTGCCCTGTGTCACCTGATTCTACGTGGCCCTGGCACAGAGGTGCAGTATAGTTCAGGACTGCTCACTGCACAGAGGCATGCCAACCTGCTGCTGGCCCGCTCCAAGCCAAAGCTGTGATGCCCCGAGGTGCTGAGGCCTCCACTCCTCCTCATAAGCTCTCTAGTAGACACTGGGGTTCAGGATGAAAACAAGGGCTGAGATGTCTGCAGCCATTTCCAGTTCCACAGAGGGCTGTGGGGGAGGGGCTCTGGTGCCGGGACAGCTGCCCACAGGGGAGAAGTACTGTGAAGACAACTCCATCCTCTTGCCAACCAGCAGTCTTCGGCCTCCACTAAGGAGGAATACTTGGGCAGCTAAAGGAAGCTTTCAAACAAAACTGGGGGTTGAGGGAGAGGTCACTACTCCCTGAGATGTGTTGCTTTACAAAACAGGCTGTTCCCTCACAGAAATGAACAATGGGCTGTGACCTCAACCTCCCTTCCCAATATAGAGGCAATGTCCTGGCGGCCACTTTCTATCTCCAGCAGCCTAAAGCCCAGTGGGAGGTGTGGTGGGAACACACTGGGCCTTAGCCCTGATGGGGGAGGTGATGCCATAGTGGCCATGCTCAAACACAGTCACTCCTGTCCCCACCCCCGGAGTTACTGTGCTAGCCCACAGGAAGGGGGTGGCGGTGTACTGCTAAGCATCAGCTCGTAACAATGAATGTCCAGTGCTGGCTGTGTAGATGAAGATGCTGGTGTCCTAGCAACAGGACTGGCTGCCCACTCACAGACATGGATAAGGGCCATTGCCTGCAGGGATGCAGCCTTTTGTCAGGGTCTGCCCCACAGGATGCCACCCAGAAAAAAAAGGGGGTCTCAGTACATTGGTGGCTGTGGGGGATCTGGGGACAAGCCAACCCTAGAAAGAGACTGGGGATGCTCAGGGCAGATGTCCCATTCCTCAACAAGCAGGGAAGGGGAAACTATTAAAGAAGGGTTCATGTGTGCAGTGATGTGATAGGGTTAGCTGTCAGTTTGACAGAGTCTGGAATGACCTGTGAGATGGGCCCCTGGGAGTGTCTGATAGGGATTGTCTTGGTCCTTATAACTGAGGAGGGAAGACCTGTCTACTATGGGACCATTCCCTTTCTGGCATCCTGGACTGATTAAAGTAGAGACACAGAGCTGAACACTATGAACACTTGCAAGCAAGTGTTCACTGGGTACTCTCTGTCTTGGCTGCAGATACAATGTAACCAGCTCCTGCTGTTTTGTCTTTACCACCACAGTGGACTATAACCTGGAATTGAGAGCTAAATAAAGCCTTTTTCCTTAAGTTGCTTTTGTCAGGATATGTTATCACAGCAAGAGGAAAAGAAACCAAGGTGGGTGAGGTCTGAGCACCTGGCAGCCCACTGTCCCCAGATACCCAGGCCATTTCAAGAGCTTTGACCTCCCTGGCCTGAGTCACAGACATGGATGAGGGCTACTGCCTCACCTGAAAAGCTCCTCACTGACCCCAGTGTGCAGGCAGAGTAGGAATCCTATTTTAACCCCAGCTGCTGGATGGGCTCAGATGCTTGCCCAGCTATGGCCACCAGCTTCCTAAACCTGCATAGTAACTTTTAAGTAACATTTCTAACAGGACTCAGAGGAGAGGTCAACTTCAGACAACAGCAGCCTCATGGCTTAAAGAGATATAGGTCCTTTAGTAGCTACTTCCCCTAACAAATCAAGGCAGGTAGAAGGCTGTTCCTGAGACACAGGGCATCAAGCATCTGCAAGAGGTCCTTCCCTACCATTCTTTTAAGGCTGGACGATTGCATGAGGCAGGGATGGAGTGTGGAAGGACGGTGATTGGATGAAGGGCAGGAGGGCTGAGCAGGAAACAAGAACCGAATAATAGGCATAGAGAAAGAAGTCACTACAGCAGATCCCACATCTGGAGGTCAAAGTTGCCAGACAGTTCCTAGAAGCAGCTGTGATCATACCCCTAAGCCTTGGCCACAGTAGCAGGCCACACCGCTACAGTGTGTCAGCACGCACCCCTGATTCTCCCAGGAGACAGAAGGTGGGGTCGTGCTCACCCACAGGTAGAAAGCATATGGGATCCAAGCCATTGACACTTCCGTCGCCTTCTCAAGATAGGTCTTCTGGATGTTCAAGTTGTCCTGCAGGGTGTGGAGACAGTGTGGGCGCAGCTCAGGAAGAGGGAGACTGCGAGCTGCCCACCTTCCCCAACAGGCAAGTCAGACCCAACTTGTTCACAACTGGGTGTTAACTCTGGGTCTGAACCCTTGAGAAAGTCTCTTTGTAACAACTCTTCTTAGCATATATTTGCATGTGGTCATTATACAAACGTCTTGGGTTTTACAGACATTTCTTTCAAGTTTACCCTGTTCTTCACTCCTGCTCCCCATTCCCCTTTCTTGCTCAGCTTATTCCTTTTCTCAGTTAGTGCCCTTTCTACTTTCACACTGTGTATCTCTGCATATACATGCGTGCATGGCTGTGCATGCATGCCTGTGCACATGTGTGCATACAAATGTGCAAATATGTGAGTGTGTGTGTGCATATGTACCTGTTATAAAGATGTGTACATGAGTATGTATATGTATGTGTGAATCTCTCTCTCTCTCTCTCTCTCTCTCTCTCTCTCTGTGTGTGTGTGTGTGTGTGTGTGTGTGTGTGTGTGTGTGTGTGTATGGTTGTATGTGTGTGTTATGCAGATCTCATATATGAGAGGAAATATGGCATCTGTCTTTCTGGGTTTACTTCATTTCACATAATGATTTCAAGTTCCACTCATTTTCCAGCAAGTGACATCATTTTGTTCTTTGTGGCTGAGTAAGAAAGACTTCATTGTGTGAACACACCGTATTTCCTTGATCCAGTCATCTGTTGATGGCAACTTAGCTGGTTCCGGATCCTGGCCACTGTGATACCTACAGTGGTGAACCTGGGTCTGCAGATGTCTCTGTGGTAAGCTGACTTAGATTCCCCTGGGTAAGTTCCCAGAAGTGGTGATGCCTGCATCACATGGTAACCTGTTTCTTCATTTTTTTTTTTTCAAGTGGAGAAAATAAAGTCTCCCTCAAAGATTCCTGGCATGTTTCCCAAGACTGCTCCTACAGAACTTGATGTTTGGTCCTTGCTGGTCAACTGAATGAGAAGCAAACAGCACTCCTAGTAGAGAAGTGTTCGGCCTGCAACTTTTCTGTTGCTTTTGAGACAGAACTCACATGGTAGCTCAGGCTAGCCTTGAACTTACCACCTGCTGTCTCCATTTTCAGAGAACTGGGATGGCAGGTAGCGCTCCCATGACTGGATCTGTGGCTGAAGCTTTGCGACCCGTGATGTAGCCCTATACACATGAGTACTTCTCCCCTGACTGGCTGCTATCCTCATGAGCAAGGACTGAAGGAGGGGTGTGTCCTGAATCCCTGTCACACCCTGGGGACAGTTCTGAATCAACTGCAGTGCCCATCACTGTAAATAGTAGAGACATGCATAAATGTCTTTATTGATCTGAAAGATCTTAATAGCTCTTCCGATCATTTTTAAGCTTCGGCCAGAAGAACTTGCTGTGAGAGGTAATTACTGTCCCCTCATTCTAACGCAGTTCGGGAAAGCTTTCCTGCATTCAGGAGGCCACGGGATGGCCACATCTGTGATCTGGCAAGGTTCTCTAGGGTAACTAGATTGTTCTGGGCAGGAATGCAGCCTGCCCAGTTGTGCAATAGAATGCCTTGTGCCTTTTCAGTGGTTCAGAGCATGCTCTGATGACTCTGGGGTAGAAAGCTTGGTTTTCAAGTTCAGATTCTCGAAATCTGAACCCTAACTCTCTGAAAACAGGTGCCTGCAGGGCTGAGGGAGTCACACTTATGGTGGCTGACCCACTGGCCTATGCAGGGCCACTCTCATTGGCAGCACCCCACTCCATATCCCTTCCAGCCCACTGGGGTCCCCTGACATTGAAGTGTTCAGATGGGAAGTAGGCTCTGGTCACAGGAAGCTGACCTCGGGCATGCTTTAGGGTGAAAGGGGTTCAGTGGCTCAGGCAGTAATCAAACTGACCTTGAGGAAAACAATGGCCTCATTTCCTGCCCTTCTAATTGGGAGTCACTTCCTTTCCTTGCAGGTGTCATGGGAGGAAACAGTGGTGTCTGTGAGACAGGTCTCCTGGAGCTAGCCCCTCTCCATACATTGGCTGAGGCCACGAAGAGCTATCCTGGCAGCCCAGCCCAGCCTGGCCTGGAAGTTTTGCCTTCTTAGGGTTCCTAGAAAAAGAAATGATCCCAGAAGACAGGGGAGACTGTCAGAAGAGGCAGCTTAGGCTGATGAGCAGCTGAGGCTTCTTGTCCTCTGCAATTTTGGTCTCTAAATTTCTGCTGTTGTGTTTTTCCCTGTGAAACCACTTCCTCAGCAGAGAGTGCTGGGCATTGCTGTCTTTGTCCTCGGTCTCTTCCCTGGGCTAAATATATCTCCGCTTGTCTGAACAGAGCCTCAGTGTAAAAATGCAGACAGTGCTGAGCTCTTGGTGCCTGAACATCCTCCCATCCCAGGGCCAAGTGGTCACCTTCACACACCCATATGCACATGAAGACTGACTACTACCTGGGGACCAGCTGAGGCTTGGGTACTGGCTGGAGGATGCTGTCTGAGGGCACCAGGATTCCCCTTCCTGGGTTGGCTTCCACCGTGTGGGTCCCACACTCACGCACTGGAGGCCAGTGCCCACCACTAATCAGCATGCCAGCCCCATTAAATGATCTCAGGGATCCATGTGACTCTGGGACCATTCACAGGACATCATGGGGTGGAGGGTTCTCCTCCACTCTATCCTTCAACTCAAAGCCTCCACCCCTCAGAGTCCCCTCCTGTGAACCCCGCCTCCACTTCATTTCCCAGAGCACAGGAAGGAAAACAGCAACAAGCAGCCAGTTCACCAGTGAGGCTCACAGGAGCAGGCAACTGGACACGAGCTCCAGCTTGCTCTTTCAGGAGTTCGAAACCAGGATCTGCTCTTTCGGGAGTTCTAAACCAGGGTCTGTCCTCGGTGGGAGGCGCTGTTTAAGAGTCTGATGGGGGGAAAGACCACTAAGATGTTCAATAAAAACAACAAAATAAAACCAGACCCCTCAAAGAACAAGCAGATTAACCAAAGGAACATGTAATATTATCCCCTAATATATGTGGAACAAGTCCCCATCTGCAGAAAGAACAAACGGTGCTTGTGCATGCCAACTGTATCCTGTAAGCCATCTCTGGCAGGATGGCTGCTGACTGGCTACCCCCAGGCAGGAGTGCCTTCATATCCTTTTCTATCTTTTGACATTTGAACTCTATGAATTATTCTCCAATATTTAAAATTACTCTGGGGAAAAAAAAAAGATGTGATGATCCTCTCTTGGGGAGCCTGTCTGAAGACTAGGCCACCTGTGCAGAGCAGCCACAGGCCTCTGGCAGGTGAACCAAGGAGTCATACTCTGTGCCAGTCAAAGACAACACAGGCTGAAGCCTGGAGGCAGCAACAGACATGGGGTAGGGATGGCCCTCGCCAGACCAAGGGAAATCTAATTTGTCTTGGTTAATCAGACGAGACCTGTGTCCCCCTAGAGACCTCTGCTTCTGATTTGACAAGGTGATCTATTAGTACCAGGCCTGAAAGGTCACTGGCCCAGAAGTGTGGCCACTGCTGGTCCTAGATGCAGCCCCGTGGGACCCTAGGAGGAAACCTTGGCAGCTTGCCTCTGGGCCCAGCTGCTATGGTGCACTTTATCTGAAAGGCTCTGTGAATTTTCTTTAAGGGGAAGGCATCCATTTTCTTCTCTGTGAGGGGCAGTCCCACTGGGGCTCACATCCACCATGCTAGGGCTAATATTGGCCAAATTTCCCTCTTCTCAAACCTCAGTGTCCCCAACCCCAGCATACCAGTCTTGCCTCTTCTTTAGTCTGGGACTGTGTGGTAAGCAAAGCTCCTACTTGGCTACTCCTGACACAGTTGTGGACTCCTCGATGCTCTGGCCACAAGTCTCCAGAATGAAGCCATTAGACCATGGTAGAGCTGTCCCCTCTAACCTCTGTCTCACTTGCTCGATTTGTAAAAGAGCCTGAACTAACTTGGCCGTGCCACACAGAATCCAGTCACCAGGGCAGATGCAGAGATGGCCACATCCTTCGTGCCTTTCCATGATGCCAGTGTACTCAAGTGTCTTACGTGCTGCCTGGGAACCACAGACCAATACCAGGTTCCATTGAGTGGGTACTGAGAAACGGGGGCCTAAGAGGCCACGCTGGTATTTAAACAACCCTTGTCCTCATTTGGTGGTGAGACTATAGGCTGCCTGGTGCACCTAGACCCAGGACACACCACCTAACCCTGATTCCACTCTAAGCATCCTAAGAGCTGGCTCAGGCCACAGTAGTCTCTGCCAGAGTGGGGACACTCCTTGTGGCACACAGGATTGTTACTCCACTCCCTCTGGGATTCTCCTGCCTCCTGAGGATAGATCTATACTGAGGACACGCCCATAGTCCCTCTGGGTTACTGGCCTTGGCATCTTTTTTAGGGTAGAGGCAGATACAGTTCTGGGTGCCTCGCTGCCTTGTTCACCCTGTCAAAGGGAGTCAAAGCTCTGGCATCAAGAGCAGACAATGATCACACAGTGCATTATTACCCATAATGCAAGACAGTGCATCTGACAGTCGAGGCTGGGAGAGCTCAGGGGTGGAATGGAGCCGCTGGGAACAGGGTCCTCAGCTGCAGCTCCTCTCCAAGTTCGCTTTCTGCTGAGGCGGGCAAACATTCTGTGACAGCAGCTCATGCATGGGACTTGTCAGCAGTGACTTTGCCAGCTAGAGAATGCCTGTAACCTTTCCTCCCCCTGACTTTGGCCAGTTCAACATGTACAAACAAACAGGAAGGCCTTGTTTCTTTGTGTTTTGGGCAAAGAAACACCTGAGTTCACAATTTAGAGCCCTGATGACTGTCTGACGTCAAACCTTTACACAAGAGTGTCTAAAGTTCACGAACGACAATAGACCCTTTGACACAGCAGATTCCAGCTGTAAAGGAAGGTAGCCTGTTCCGGAAGCTTCGTGGTCTATACAGACTGCAGCACTCTCTTACCTTCAAAGTTGACGCAGATTCCGGATTGGCAAGAACCAGGGGCGAAATCAGGACCATGCCAGAAAAGTAGGTTGGTCTCTCTGCAGCCACTAGGATGGAGATGGCACCGCCCTGTGAGGTAAAATAAACAGAGTGGGACCAGCCTCTAACCAGCATGACCCGATCGATCCCCTTGCCTGTTTCCATGCTGGTCAAGGGCCCAAGTGGGGGCCTGGATCAGACTCCATCCACTGGCAGATCGTGTCTTCTCTGCTTCCTGTTTCTCCTCTCTTCCCCTCCCCCCTTCTCTTTATCTCTCTCTACTCTCTCATCCCCTTCTCCCTCTCCTTTCTTCTCTCTCCCTCTCTCTTCCCCTTCCTCCGCTTTTAAAAACTCTTTTGAGATAGAGTATCATTCTATAGTCCAGGATGGCCAGAGATTCACAGCAGAGCCAGGCAGTGTGGAGGTGCACTGCAGAGTAGTCTTGGGCCTAAGCAGTTCTCAGACCTCAGCTAGCTTTCCTGCTGGAAGGAATGGCCTGGGGGCTGCCAGGGGCGGGGTCATCTGAGACTAAACTTGGTTGGTTCTTGGCATTCAGAGATCTCAAATTGCTTTCAGGATGGTTCAAGAGATTCTGCCACTCATGGCCATCCCTCCAGCCCTGAGCTTAAGGACCTAGTTCAACTCCTACATGCTGGTAACTCCGCAGACAGGGTGTCTGTGTGTGAAAAGGGTGTTTTACCCAGGTGGAGGGCAGGGGGTAGAGGGCGAAGGGTGGAGTAGGGAGGGCCAGGAAGTCAGGTGACCTCCTGGGGACTAGGCTTGCTTTGAACTTTTCTCTGTGCCCTGCTTACCATGGAGTGGCCCAGGAGGAAGACGGGGACCTCTGGGTAGTCCTTCTGGATGGTGTCTACGTGCTGCAGCACATCTCTGACAAAAACTTGGAAGTCCGATACCACCATCCTCTCTCCCTCGCTCTGTCCATGGCCAACTGGAAATGGGAAAAGAGTTTTAGTGTCGCCCCAGCCGCATGTACATCATATTTAACCCTGTCCAACCGTTACTCCTGAACGGCAAACACTTCAAGCACAGAGAGCTCAAGCAACTTGCCTCATGGTTCACAGCTAGGAGCACCAGCCAACACCCTTCCTTGGAGATACTTTTCCAAGGGAGAAGGAAGGGAGTGGGAGGCACACAGTAAGCCTTAATGAGGTTCAGCTATCTTCCTGGGGTCCCCAGCTCCTTGCCCCTTCCAGTTGTGCCTGCCTCACTGGTGGCCTTTGACCAGGTATGTTCTGCCTCCTCTCTGCAGGATTAGGAGGAGATCACACATCAACTCAAACAAGATGGTCCAGGGTGCTTGACAAGATTTCAACAAAGCAACAATAAAAACCAGGCCCCACGCTGTCCCTCTCAGGTTTGTCAACTGGCTACCTATCTATGCTGCTCACTTCCCCTCCCTCTGCTTAGGGTCTCTCCACCTTTTCCCTTTGTGAAGGGCATCAGTTGCTATAGAAACGGTGGCTGCTGGCAGCTGGGAGGAAAGTTTGGAAACTGTAAGATGGACCAGCTTCCAGAGAAGGCCCCAGCACAGGAGGCCATGGATGCACCAGGCTGCCAGGAGCTGGCAGTGTTGCCTACAGATCCTGGGCCACTGCTTCAAAGGGACTTTGCAACAATGAGGCAGAACCACTCAGCACAACTGGGAGGGGCTACCAAGCTTAGAACCAACCAGCTGTCTGGACTCAAACTCAGAGACCCTGCTGTGGTCAGACACACTTGTCACCGTTGTGTCTATTCTCCAAACCACCTGCTTTTTCTGTCAGTGTGCCTGGACAGCAGTTTTACCATCTTCAGAGCAAAGCTTCCGAGTCTCATGCTTGTCCAGGGATCCCCACTTTTAAAAATCTATTACATTTGTGGTCAGTGTGTGTCATGGAAATGAACCACACCAACCATTTCTACCCAGCTCCGTGGCACTGACGATGCTCACAGCGTGCTGAGTCTACCAGCTATCACCAGGCCATTGCCATCTTCCCAGCAGCCTTTGTGTGGCCTCCACTGTGCCTTCCTCCCCTAGCGCTACGAGCAGTCCTGTGTTTGCAGATGGGGACTTTAAAAGGTGACCAAGTTAAAATGGTATGACTGATGTCCTCATGGAAACAGAGAATTTGGATGTCGAAACACAGAGGGACAATCATGTCATAGGTACACAAAGAGGTGGCACCTACAAGCTGAGGAGAAAGACCCAAGGGGAGCCTCTTCACCTTCAACTTCCAGTGACATGGAAAAAGACATGGTTGTTATTTTTATAAAAAATTTATTTTAAAATTATTTTTTTATTATTTGATTATTATATATATTTATCAAATATATAATTTACTTGATTATTATAGTATGTATTTATCACTATGTGTGTGGTGGGGTGGGGTTCATTTGCATGCAGGTGACCTCGGAGTTCAAAAGAGGGCATCAGATCCCCCCTGGAGTTGCAGTTAAAGGCTGTCTAAAATGGGTGCTGGAAACTAAACCTAGGTCTTCTGCAGGAGCAGCGGTGCTCCCAATCATTGAGCAGCAGTGCTCCCTCCTGCCCTGACCCCCAAGCAGCTGGAGATCGAGGCATACATCTCCAAGTCCAGTCATTTCTGTGTCTTCCTTAGCTAATGCACTTCATTCATTCACACACATTTTGTTTGTTTTGTCTTTTGAGACAGGGTTTCTCTGGAGTCCTGGCTGACCTGGATCTTGCTCTGTAGACCAGGCTGGGCTCGAACTCGAGATCTGCCTGCCTCTGCCTCTCATGCTGAGAGTGCAGGCACAAGGTGTGCAGCACCACCGCCCGATTCACACATTCATTGTTAAGGGAAGCAGTCACTCTTCAAGAGATCAGTCTCTTGATTCACAAATCAAGGTGACACAAAGTTGTGCACGTGGAGCAGTGTTTCTCTCAGGTCCACCATCCTCTGCCCATGCACCCAACTTTCCCCAAAGGTTAGCACTTCTGCCTCTTTGCAACCTTAGGCAGATGTGAGCCTGGTTTACACATGAGGAATCCACCCGCATCTCTGGAAGAAAGTCAGCCTTGAGATCAAGCCCCCTACCCAAGCTTTTCCTCACCTTTCTTTCTCTCTTTCTTTCTTTCTTTCTTTCTTTCTTTCTTTCTTTCTTTCTTTCTTTCTTTCTTTCCTTTGTCAGAAAATTTTCAAGTGTGTAAAAGCTTTGTAGAAATGTGGAGATTTATGGGAATATTATCCATAAATCTCCACATTCCTACAATCTTTACCCCAAAGCTGTTGCCATTTTACCTCCTGTCTGTACACATGCTACAGTCAACACTAATGTCACAATTTACCATCACTTTAAAGATGAGCTTCCGGAGTGGCGGGGGCCGGGGCATTGACTTGGCTACATTACTTGAGTCAGGAAGACCCATCTTAACTGTGGATGAGGCTCCCTAGGCTTGGGATCCTGGACTGTATAAAATGGAGAAAGCAAGCCACGCTGCGGATGGGCAAGTCCATCGCTCTCAGCTCCTGGCTGCAGATGCGATGTGGCCAGCTGCTCCAGCTGCTTACTTCCCTGTCTCTCTCACCATAAAGAACTGTTGGGACTGTGAGCCCCCCCAAAACCTTTCCTCCTTAAGGGTGTGTGTGTGTGTGTGTGTGTTGTCGTAGCAACAGGAAATGAAGCTAAGGCAAAAACCTTATAAACGAAGAACAGACGAATCATTCAGAAGTAAGCTACAGATTTTAAGAGCTGGGAAGTCCGGACACTGACAACACCCTTGACCTCCGGATGTGCCTCCAGGCTTCAGCTTTTTCATCTTCACCCACTTGGGTTGGTATTCGTCTAGGACTAAATCAACCAGTTCGGCAGCATTTGCCACCAAAAACAATGTCGTTCACAGTACGATCAACAGCTCAGCTCCAACCCCCAGTCCCCTGTCATCCTGGCAGAAGGTATGAGAGAGACTTCTCTCACTTCCTAAATTATGACGTCACCCTGGTATTGGAGTTCCTGTTCCATTTGAGTCTGACCTATTTGTGGGTTTTGTTTATTTGTTCTCAGGGTTGAGAGCTGAGCCTGGAAGAGCCTTGCTCATGCTGAGCAAATGCTCTCCCATGGGCCCACACCCCAATGCCACACTTATTTAAAAAAATGTAATCTCTTTTAAAATTATGTGTATGTGGGGGTATGTGGGATATATGCACGTACATGTGGGTGCATACAGAAGAGTACTGTTTTTCAACCTGAGGGCCATGACCCTTTGGGGAGGTCAAACAGCCCCTTCACAGGATTGCATATCAAATATCCTGAATATGATCAACAATCCTGCATACATTATGATTCATAAGAGTAGCAAAATTACAGTTGTAAAATAGCAATGAAAATAAACTCACGGTTGGCAGTCAGTCACCACAATAAGATGAATTGTGCTAAAGGGTCAAAGCATTGGGAAGGCTGAAAACCACTGGGTTAGAGGCACTGGATCCCCTGGAACTGGGGTTACGAGCAGTTGTGAGCTGTCTGACATAAGTGCTGGGAACTGAAGCCAGGTCCTCTATAAGAGTAGCACGTACCCTAAACCACTGAGTCATCTCTTCAGCCACTCCCCTCTTAAATATTTTTAAGCATTTAGAATTATTATTAATTTTGTATACAGGAATATCTGCCTGCATATATGTCTGTGTACCAAGAAAGTGCCTGGTTCCGGTGGAGGCCAGAGGAGGGTATCAGATTTCCTGGAACTGTGGTTACAGATGGTTGTGAGCCATGATGTGGGTTTGGGGAACAGAATTGAGGTCCTCAGGCTGAGTAGCCAGTGTTCTTAACTCCACATTCTTCCCAATTCCTTGAAATTATTTTTAAGGCAATCCTCACAAAGATGCCCAGGCTGGCTTTGAACTCATTCTGTAACCTCTGCTGGCCTTGAACTCAACTCTGTTGCCCAGCCTCACTCTGAACTCAGTCCTCCTGTTTTAATATCCCCAGTAGTTGGGACTGCAAGCTGGCACCAACACACTTAGTGTGTACACTCCTGGATTTCACGAGCTACTCTATCACTGAACATTAACATCTCTCTGCCCTCTGCCCAGCAGAGCTCATACCCCATGATCCCTCTAACCATCTAGTCTCCAAACAAGGCTGGCTTCCCTCCATCCCACCACCCCCACCCTTTGGTTACTACATTCCAGTCTCCCAAGTCAGCCTCCATGTGACTTGCAGGTTTGAGACCTCCGATGTGTTCCTTGTTCTAAGTTACCTGTGCCTGTCCCTCCTTTTCTTGAGCAGCTTCAAAGTGGGGGCTCCTGTGCTCTCGTGTCTCCCTTTATTTCAGAACACAATCCTTAGGTCCCAGCCCAGCATTCTTGACTCTGCTGAAGGCTCCCACTTGGCCCTGTGGCCTGCTATCCAGTGCATTCCAAGCCCTGTGCCCACAGTTCCGAGACATGCCCACACTTTCCTGCACCACCCCTCTGATCAGGCAGCCCATTAGTCTTGCTGTCCAGGCCAGAGATTAAGCTCTTTGAGGCTGTATTTGCTGCAACCTTTCTTAAGAGGAAAGTATACACATCATCCACCCATCCATTGTGCAGAGTCTGAATGGGCCTGGCAGAGGACAGGTGTGTGATGCATATCTATTGAAAGTACTGTAGGAAGAGTTCCATAATGTCTCCTTGCCAGAGAGATTGTGCTGCTGCGTTTCCCTTAACCACTCTGTGAACAGGATCCACTGAGCTGCAGGCTCTGAACTGCAGTGAACTCGTGGCTTGCAGTGATAAGTTTCAGCCATCCTCAGGGATCATAGGTGCAACCACCACGCCCAGATCAACCGTGTTTACCGTTTTCATTTATCATTTATGCATATTCAGGCTTTATTTATTCCAGAGAGCTTGGCCCTGCCCTTCCAGGGTTGGCTGTTACTGGAGAGTTAACAAATTGCTTGTGAGCTAGCCTTTCAAATGTACCAGCCTGCAGGAAACCACGCCAACCACAGCCACCACCTTTATCAGGTGCTGAGTTTGTGATCTCCTTCCCATAGTCATCTGTAGGCAAGGAGTCAGTTAGGGCCAGCCCCATGCCCGGCAGCCTTGAAGTTATCTCACCCAGCCCATCTGAACCCTGCTGACCCTTGTTGTCCAGCCCTTTCGGTGGAAGCTACAGTGGGGGCTCCCTGTGGTTTCTTCTTGTTCCCTGGGCCTCCTGGCTTCCTGTGGGACCCTATGTGGCATGTCTGTGAGCATATGGGATGGGCCAGCCTGGTGCTTCATGGCAGTGCCCTGTCCATCATGTGTAGTAAAGAAGATCTTCATCTTGAGTGCCAAACACTCTGGCAGGGCTGTAGCTTAGAGGTAGGGCACTTGCCTACCATTGGAGGGCTCTGAGTTCCACCTCGAGTTTGTAAAAAGCAAAGCACCCCATCCAGAACGAACACACTCTAAACACACTAGAACTGTACTGATATAAACAGGCACTTAGTAATCTTTTCCTGATCTATTATTAAACAACCCTAATCTCAATTTTACACATAACATTTCTACCTGTCCTTTCTTGAACCAAGCTGTCCTGCAACTCACAGAAATCCACCCGCCTCTGGATCCCAAGTGCTGGGATTTTGAACTATCTTCCATAGGCCTGTGTGCAAAAAAGGTTCAGCTCAGGACACACCCAGAATGCCAATCATCCTGTTAAAGCCAGAGTAGGAAGGCACAGTGCCTCACCTCTGTCTTCTCAAAGATTTTTACCTAGCACCTGCTTTCTCCCAGAAAGAAAACCTGGTAAAGACAGTGGGGGAAGGAGGCTCCAACCTCCACAGAAGCACGTGAGGTTTGTTGGGGAGTTTAGAATGCAGTTTCCTCAGAATCCATGCTACTCAGTCCTTGCAAGTTTGTATGTTGGGGACCCTTATGTTTGTCATCTAAGAACACTGACACTGGGATGCTTGGCATGGAGTTCTAGCTAGTGACTGGCAAGAACCTGTGAGCTGGCCTTGGTGTCCCAAGACAGTGTCCCTGCTGTCACGGCTTAGGGACAAACCAGTCAGGAAGCAAGAAACTGGGAGATTGTCAGCACCGGGGATGGAACCCAGGACCTTTGCAAATGCTAGGCATGGACTAGATCACTGCCTTTCACATTTTTCATTTTGAGACAGAGTCTTACTCCGTTGCCCAGGTGGCCTTAAACTTCCTGTCCTCCTCCCTCAGTTCTTGAAGAGCTGGAACTATCAGCCAGCCTGCACCAGCCAGGCTCCTCCCCCTCATTATCATCCACCACAAAGTCTTTCTTAACAAGAATACTCTGCTGTGGATGCACACTGTTGGCCCACTCTCCAATCATTGAGGGCAGGGTAACTGGGTAGCAGAGGCTTCAGAGGTCTGGTTGAGCTGCAGGGCTGTCTGGCAGGAGGATGGTGAGGAAGAGTGTTGGGGGAAAGGGTGGAGGGAGGTCCTGCTGGCAGGTCACGGTGGTAGACTGTGGTCAGTGACCTCTGCCACAAGAGATGGAGAGATGGCAGACAGGAAAGATGGGAAGAAAGATGGGAGAGAAGGTGGGGCAGAAGCAGGTAGACTGAAATCCTGAGTGAGGCCTCCTGTGTTTGCCAGACTCTGCCCTAGAGTCTCAACCCGCGGAACTGCTTGACTGGACTCGGTGGCCACTCTGAGGCCTTGCTGTGTTTTCCCTAAAATCAACCTTGACAGTGTGCTATGTACACCGTGGTGTGTAGGGGATGGAAAACGGAGGCATTGTAGTAGGCTCTCCTACCTCAAGATACCCAAAAGGCAAATCTGGAGCAAGGAGGGGCTCCCTGGGTGTCAGAATGCCTTACTTAAACCCCACCATCTTCACAGTGAAGGCCCCACCCACTGTCTAGGATTCTGCAGTTGTCTTGCCTCTTTTCCCTGACCCACAGGTCCTCTGCCAGGCATCTGCACAAACCAGTGTCTCCTCATCTCTCACCTCTGTCCTTTAGGTCTCACTGGACTCTGCAAAGTGGCCTGTCTCCATCTGCCACCCAAGCCAGCTCCACAGACAGATGGAAGGGCTGATGGTGGAGCAGGCTCTGGCCTTGGCCTTGTCCCAACTGGACAACGCAGAATGGTGAGATCCATGTGCCACGGGCTCTCTTAGCAGGCTGTCATGTCTGTGCCCTTCACCCAAGTCCAGGCCTCCTGTCTGGGTTTATTTTGATGAAGTCCGCATGGCTGGGGCAACACTATATTGTAGCTAGCTGGCCTTGGCTCCCAGAGACCATCTGGCTGTTGAGATGACAGACGTTTCCTGCCCCTGTAGTCTGCATTCTCAGACTGCACACGAGAGTGGCAGGTACCAGAGGACGGGAAACTGCACGACTTAAGATCAGGCCAGCGACAGATAGGAACCGACTCAGAACTACAGGGTGGACCTTGAAGAGGTGGGTGTGAGAGTCTTGACTCCCTCAAGCCCATGAGTATCACAGTGTTTGAGGAGCATAGAGGGAGACGTGTGTCCCTACTTCTAAAGCTAAGGGTTGCCACAGACTCATACATGGCCCAGGGTGCACCCACTTAGAAATACATGGCGTCTCGTAAGCTTGATGCCCAGTCTGGCAATTCACCCACGGGAACTTCCAGGGCACTGCTTCAGGCCTGAGAACAATTTGCTGATGTCACTGGGGCATTTAGACATGACGGTAAAGTGATTCCTAGACAACAGACAGGAGAGATTCACGGGGGAAACAAACCACAAGTGCATAAAAAGGCACCACAGAAAACTGCAGATGTAGTTCGCCATGTGGGACAAGCTAAAGCCAAGAGCTCATGGCTCAGAACCTCACCTCTGAGAGTAAGCACAGAACAACAGGCAAAGGAGCCAACCTGGAACCTCTGGTTGCTTCCTGTATTTGCCTGTTTTCTATTATTGCTATGAAAACCACGATCCAAAGCGACTTAGGGGAGAAAAGGGTTTATATCATCTCAGAGTACTATGGAGGAAAGTCAGAGAGGGAGCTCAAGGCAGGAGCTGAAGCAGAGGCCACAGAGAAACACTGCATACCGGCTGCTTAGCCCAGGATCACCTGTCCAGCGGCGGTACCACCCACAACAGGCTGGACCTTCCTACAGCAAACATGCACCAAGAAAATGCCCCACAGACTTCCTGTGGTTCAATCTGATGGAGGCAATTCCTCATTTGAGGTTCTCTCTTCCCAGGTGACCAGAGCATGTGTCCAAAAAAACAAAAACAACAACAACAACAACAACAACAACAAAAAACCAAATCTATCCAGCACACTTCCCTATCTGTAAACGGGGAGATGTCTATGTGTGTCATAGAGTCACTGGGGAGCAAGGCATGATGGTACACACTTGTACTCCCAGCACAGTGGGTCTGAGGCAAGCCTGGGCTACATATAAACAAATTTGGACTGTGGGGCTGTAAGTGAGGGTGCCCTGCCTGGCTGGCACAGAGCGGGTTTCCACCAGTTTTTGGGCCCTGCACCCTGCTTCCACTCATGTGCCACGTGGGTAGAAGCCTTCTCCTTGGTCAGGGTCTTTCTCCTCTGGCTTGCATTTTAAACACATGCAGTGTTTTCACCTGCCCAGCTCTCCAGTGAGAGAGAGAAGGCCCCCACCTGCGTTCTCCATCACCCTCACAGCGTTCCCACATCCACCTATCAGCTTTGTTCAAAAGAAAAGTGACTGTGTCGATCATGGGACAAATTTTTGTGGGCTGTTTTTCCTGCACAAGTATTATTGCTAGGTGAGTGGTACCGTTCATGCGGCTGCAGGAATTCCCAGTGGGTGCTGGTGAGGTCCGAGCTTAGAACTGGTAAGACATGAGTACGCTAACAAGAAAACAAATATAGAAGCCAGAGCAGGGCCTTTTAGTGCCCACCTTGATTCCCAGCACTGAAGAGGCAGAGAAGGACGGAGCTTTTAAGAATTAGAGGCTGGCCTGGTCTCCATAGTGCATTTCAGGCCAGCCAGAGCTGTACAGTGAAACCCTGTTGACTTACGAGGAAAGGGAATATAGAAACTGGGACTGGGCATAGTGTCAAACACATGTAATGACAGCACTTGGGAGGTAGAGGCAGAACCACGGCTGTGAGTTGAAGCCAGCCCAAACTCTGATGTGAGACCCTGTCTCAAGTAAGTGAAAGACAGAAACCCAGCAACCCAAGTTTAACCCCTGTGAAACCATAGTAAGTGTGGTATTTGAAAAAAAAAAAAAAACAAAGCACATTTGAATGTTCCCAACACAAAGAAACTTGTATTTATCTGAGGTGCTAGTGCCTCTGCTCTGATTACTACATACTGTATCTGTAACCCCCACCACTGTGGACAATTGCTACAAGCTAATAAAGACTACTAACAAAGGGCGGAGCCAGGGAGATGGCTGAGCAGCTATAAGTGTGTACTGCTCTTGCAGTACACCAGAGCTTGGTTCCTGGCCCCCACAACTGCCTGTAACTCCAGCTTCTACGGATCTGATACCCTCTTCTAGCTCACATGCATTCGCTCCTGTACACACACGCACACGCACACACACACACACATTTAACCATGGAGTAAGTATTTAAACATATATTAGCTATGGCATTTTGCAGTAGAGCGATTACCTAGCAGGTGTGAGGCCCTGGGTCTCAACAGAATCACACATTTCTACTTCCACTAACAATATTAACCAAGTTCACTTCCAAAAGGGACACATGACTTTTGACTTCTGTAAAATAAGTACTTAAAAAGAAAGCAAATAAGATTTCTTCAGAAAATCTTTAGGAAACAACAAAGCAAATTACTTTAGAAAGAAATGCAGATTCGATTCAGCATGGGGGTGTGTGGCATCATGGTTTCAATAGTTTAGTACAACTTTCAGAAGGCCGAGGAGATGCTGGCAGCTACCCCCAGTGAGGTCAGGGCTGCCCTCTTCCCAGTCTTAAGAGACTGGGTAGACTTTCGCAGGAGAAGCAGGGAGACCAAAGGCAGGGCATGATGGGAAATGGAAGACTGGGGTTAAGGGTAGAGGTCTCTATGTGGCCTTGGGCAGGTGACTCACAAGGTCCACATAATGATGCTCTAAGAGTAACAAGCAAGTGAACATTCATCCTGATGCACGGCTCACGGTGAATGCTCAACAGACATCATGGTTCTAAGCGCTCCCATGCAGGTGGTGTGGGGCTCCCACCAGCCCTGCACCTTCAGTACTGTGACACCTGGATTCTCCTCACTGTGTAATGTGGGGTCCAGTTCCTTCAGTGCCTGGTAAATCAGACTGACAATACGAAGCACTCAGAACGGAGCTGGACCCAGAGGGATTGCCTCATGACCCTTGGATTCTCAGGATATCACTGGCCATCTCTAGGACCCAGTGAGATCTGCCTTTTAGCAGACCCTTAATTACATATGCAACAACCTGTGGTCCATGTCATGACAGTAAGAACAATGTGACTCTGGGCAGTGGGGAAATCGTGCCCTGTGTGTGCTCTAGTTTCCCCTGGTGTCTAACTGCCCTGTGCACGCTAGCTTCTCACTGATTCCCCAAGTAGATCCCACAGCCTGGGACCTCTTCTCCCAAGCCATGTCTCCACCTCTTTAGTGCCAGGGTAGGGTCCCTTGATGAAGTGATGCCAGGGTAAAAACTGGGACTCTGCACCTACTCAGTCCTGGGGAGCTTGGATGATGTTCAAGACCAAGATGACCTTCTACAGAAACCATCTGCCAGGGTCACAGGATCCTGAACCTCCTGGCTGCTCATGTAGAGTTAGAGAGAATGGGACACCTCCCCTCCCCCCACACACTACCTTCCCTTAACAGCTGGGCACACTACTCAGTTTCCTGTGTGGGGAGGGAAGGAGAACTGTCTTGCAATGATCACCTCAGTCCCTGCAGAGTGATCAGCACAGAGCATGCCACAGAGGGCTGGGAGCAGGCAGGACACACAGTCCCTTGACACCATCATTGTGACTCTGGGAAGAAGTAGGCCCAGCTGCAGTATCCCAGAGAAACTGAAAGCCAGGGCGAGTCCCCTTCACTTCCAATGAAGTGACAAGAAAACTCCAAAGAACCCAGATCCTTGGTCTCAATGGCTGAGCGAGGTGGGTTCATGAAATGAGCATAGACCTTATGAGTCAAAGGAAATCCCATTTCCCATTAGAAAGGTGCTCTTCACTGAGGCCACATGATGAAATGAATCTTTATACACTTGCTTCCTCTCAAATGACATCAGTGGTCTTAAATACCCACCCATAGTTCATTGAGTGGCTGGTACATCAGGCAGGTCAATCCAGAGTACTCAGAACAGAACTGAACTCAGAGGGAGTGAAATATAAATACTTGCTTATTAACATTAAAAAAAAACTAAAAATAAATTACTCCTGTCCTCAACAAGGCTGGCTGACATCAATGGCTTTGGGCAGGTCTCTCCACTGTGGGAGGAAGGAGCTCAAGTTGCCTGACAGCTGGTTACTTATGCTGTTAAAACCCACAGGACAAAACCATCCATCTTCAGTGGGCTCATATATAATGTATTGAAACAGTAGGCTCGAGAAGTTTGTTCTCAATGGTCATAATTGTGACTCCCCCACCCTTACTTTGGCACTGGAGATTAAACTTCGGACTTCGGGGCCTTCAGGCAAGTGCTCTAACACAGAATGGTATCCTACCTACATCTAAAAATCAAGTAAGCAAACAAAAACCTACTGTTTATTTTGAGATGGGGGTCTCAATTAGTTGTCCAGGCTGGCCTTGAACTCACTCTGTAGCCTAGGGAGGCCTTGAAGTTGTGACTCTCCTGTTTTTGCCTCTTGGGTGCTGGGATTACAGCTGTACACTACCAAGTCCAGTGCTCCATGCCTCCTCCTTTTCCTCCTCTGCCCTTCTTTTCTTTCTTCTTTGTAGTGCTTTTCATACATGCTGAGCAAGGGCTCTGACCTTGAGTCACATTCCAAGGCCACCTCTCTCCCTCTCCCCCCAACCCCCCGTCTGTCTTTCTTTCTAGTGTTTTTGAGACAGGGTTTCTCTGTGCAGCCCTGCCTGGCCTTAAACTCTTTCTGCAGACCAGTCTGGCCTCCAACTCAGACATCCCCTTGCCTTTGCCTCCCAAATGCTGGAATTAATGGGTCATTAATTACCCCCAGCTTTGGGCCATCTGACCTGAAGTCCTGACTAGTCAGATCCATAAGACTGCCCGAGCCACATCAAGTACTCCCAGAGTGTTTTGACAGAAAATCTGCCTATGTACCACAAGGAGCCTTCCAGCTCCAGTCATGGCCCTGCAACTGTTTTGACTTCTGACCCCATCCTTTAATCTCAGTGTATTATAGGAATGAGGACACATCCCATGTTTTCTTTCTTCTCTGTGTAGTGACTTGACTCAGCTTTCAAAACATCAGACCTTACAGTTTCCAATTAAGTTTCCTATTAAGGTTTGGGGTGCCTTCTGACCTCCTACAACATTCAAAATCAGAGGTTCCAGGGTCACAGGGAGTTATGCACCAATATACGAGCCACTAAAACCAGTAACAAATCAAAATACAAGGAATGCCATATATTCGATTTTTTTGCCAATCAAAGAACACCAGCCACAAGCAGACACATTCAAACAATACTACAACCTGTTATGTTCCAGGAGCAGGGGATGACTCAAAGTCACAGGTCAGCGGGGTAGGAGAAGGGGATGGGTGTTCGTAAGGCAAGAACCATGTGCCGGTGTGTGGCCATCCTTCTTGCTAGGGCAAGGAATGTCACACAAACAGGCAGGTTGCTTCTCTTTCTCTTGCTGAAAAACATGCAGATGGTAGAAAGACCAAGGCCACAGCTTGTCGGCCTGGAAAACGATTTGTTTCCCTCAACAAAAGCCATTTCCTCTTCTCTGTCTGCCAACGATCCAAGTTTCTGTCTTAGGGCACTCATCGTAACTGGCTTCAGTCTCCCCAGCCACCACTACGCTGAGGTACCTTCACCGGAAGAAAACTGTTGCCCTGGGCAGTTTCCCCGCAGCATCCTAACACAAGCTCCGATTTACAACAGAGATCAAGGCAGAAATTAATTTCTTTACTAATTGACAACAGCTTGGGAAAGGTATAAAGATGCCAGGATTCAGCATATGGGCTATGGAAACACATCTCGACTCATATTTTTTTTTAAGCTGTTACAACATGCTTTATAATGTAACCAACTAAAAGGCTGTTATCGGTAAGCATTTTCAGAGTCGTGCATTCTCAGAATTTTGTATTTAGAGGATTTATTTGAAAACATCCTACACTCCACTGTATAAATAAGAGGAAACAACATGACAAAAAGCATCACAACAGCTTGGTGTCTAGCAGGACCAGCTTCCTTTTGTGTCGTGCTATAGGATGGCAGTTTGGAGGGCAAGAGAGGCAGGATCTGTGGGATAGGCAGTCACATCCCCACGAGCTGTGTGTATCCAGGCCTCTCTCCCGTTCTCTTTTATGAAACGGCCAGGCTCTAGGCAGTTGTGGGGGCCTGCCAGAATCACCCCAGAAAGCTATCCCTTTGGCTCACATCTCCATGGGAGTGGCTCTGGCTTCTGAGCCAGCAGCAGCTGTGAGCTGGAGAGGGTGTACCACTAGAAACTTCCAGGATTCGACACATCAAGGAATGAAGTCTGTAACAGAGTAACAGGATGCTTGAAAATCCCAAGTGGGGCTGGAAGCCAATTGCAGCATTTACTGAGAGCAATCCCAATGGCTTTTTAAAATTCAGGAAGATGTTTATTATATATATATATCACAGACAGAATGAAATAGAGATATAACAGGGACAGGCAACTTAGCATGATCCCGATTCAACCCAAGTTTGCAGGGCGCTTCTTTTAAAGTGATTTCTCAGTGTCCTTAAGATCATTGTTGTCTCCTTTAGGAGACCAACTAGAGACTATATCTTGAATAATATATCTGCCTCTATACTGCAATGTCATTGACGGGCAGTTTCTGGAAAGCTGCAGAAAGAATACAGGGTTTGGTGTGAGTTGCAAGTTCCACTGACACAGCTGCTTTTTAGTCGTGTTGCCCTACCCGTCTCCCCTCACGATCTCAGTGCTTACTTCTTGCAGGCAGGACTGAGGAGGCCTGGCTGAGTCCTTCTAAGTTCTGGATGTGGTGGACACATGTAATCCAAAATGCAATCTCACTGCTTGGTCCAAACCAAGCTTTCAACAAGGTCTGAACCCAGAGCAAAGCCCAGCCTCAGGGCACTGTTCCTATGGCAACCCGGCCGGTGCGCAGGCATAGGCAGAGCAGGGGAGAATGGAAGGGGGCCGGAGGGTGCTTCAACCCCTTACAAGACTGGATGGAAAATTTTGTACTTTTGCATATCATGTTAAGGAAATCATTTTGACTTTTCTAGAGTAAAGAGAAAGAAAAGAGTGTTAAGGGACAGAGACTCGGCAGACGGGAACAGAGAGAAGAGGCAGCCTGAGCCCAGAACAAGCGAGGGAAGAGGACAGGAGCTGGCAGTCCACCGGGACTGATGGAGCAGGAGGAGATGGGGACTCTGGAGGGCAAGGGTGAAGCTGGGCCCAGATGGGTGGTAGAACCCCTTGACCTCCCTGCTATGAAAAGCACAACGTTTCTAACGTGGACACTACATACACGACTTTCCTTTTTTGGAAAGTTACTCCAAACCACTCATCCTAGCACTGCTCTGAGCACCCAAAGCTGCAGGCACTGCCGCACTAGGCTCTCGTGCATGGCTGCAGGCACTGCCACACTAGACTCTCGTGCACAGCTGCAGGCACTGTTGCACTAGGCTCTCGTGCATGGCTACAGGCACTGTCTCACTAGGCTCTCGTGCACAGCTGCAGGCACTGCCACACTAGGCTCTCGTGCACAGCTGCAGGCACTGTCGCACTAGGCTCTCATGCATGGCTGCAGGCACTGCCACACTAGGCTCTCGTGCATGGCTGCAGGCACTATCGCACTAGGCTCTCGTGCACGGCTGCAGGCACTGTCGCACTAGGCTCTCGTGCACGGCTGCAGGCACTGTTGCACTAGGCTATCGTGCACGGCTGCAGGCACTGCCACACTAGGCTCTCGTGAGCTGCATTGCACTGTCTGGACCTCCTCATCCAGTCCTCCCTCTACATTGTTGCCTGGGCACCTAGAGTACAGAAATCTAGTGTCATCTCATTATAGCTGAAGCCCAGAGGGGACACTCACAGAATGTTCCACCAGGCAACTGTCCAAAGGCTGGAGAGAGGACGTCCAGGCTCTGTGGATGTGATTCCCGCACACCTCCTTCCTAGTTCCATCAGTCTCACTGGAGATTCCAGGAACTTTATCAGGCTGCAGCCTCTGCCCAGCTGAGGCAACTAACCCCAAACAAACAAGGGTTTGGTCACAGCCCTGGAGCCCCAGGGGCGGGTGTGTGTGGGGGTGCTGATTCTGAAAACCAGCTGGAGCTCTTATCTTGTAGAGATATTTGAACTCCACAGGGGAGGGGCCCCTGGATCAACGGCTTTGAGTAGAGTTAAAAGCAACTAGCAAGTAGCTAGAGAGAACCCTAGCGAGGGAGAACCGTCAGGGTGTCTTGGTTTTGTTTTCCCTCAATGCCTTAGATCAAACTCCTGGCCTCACACAGAAGTGCTGAGGTCCATGATGAGTGTTAGGAGTAACCTGAGACAAATGCACACTGGCTGGGTGTCCTCCCCCTGCCCCCCCGGCAGCACTATCCCTGCTCCAGTTTTCTCTGTAAGCTAGTGGTCTCCATACCACGCGTGTCAAGCTGTGTTCTCACTTTCTATCTCACTGTCTAATTTCAGAACACTATACAAACAAAAAACAAAACAAAACAAAAAATCAAAGCAAAACAAACTAAAGGGAGAGCGCCCCAAATGGCAAGAAGAGGCTGGATGGACCCCAGGGCCTCATAAGGGGCCATCTGTCCATACTGAGTCGACAAAACCACTGGGCTCCCCCTCCAGCCACCCCCAACTCCACTACACACACACACACACACACACGCACACACACGCACACACGCACACACGCACACACGCACACACGCACACACGCACGCACCATGGCAACTGAATGGTTAAAACTATCCTATTTTTTGGTCACCTTTTTCATATTTTTCTAAAATTTCTAAAATGAAGTGGCATTTTGTCATTAAAGGGGGTGGGGAGTGAGTACAGCTCACAGGGCATGAGCCCGAGGGGCCATCAGCCTACAATCAGAGCTCCGGGGTGGCTGTCATTGGAGTCCGATCATTTGTGCATTGCAGTGAGATGCAGGCTGCGGCGAGGTGTTGAGCATATGAAAATGAGCGAGCTAAGTGAATGCGTGGGGTGGGGTGGGGGCAGGGGAAACAGCAATCAGCGTCAAGAGCCCCTTAATCGAGGCAGGATGCTTCTGCTGGCCTGGATTGAAGCCATCAAGACAATTCCCTAACTGCCACAGAGGCATGCCTGGGAGAGAGAAGGCAATTATCAGGACGAGCTTCAAGAGACACCTCTCATGATCTGAGCCACCCTGGCAAATATGTCATCAGGCATTTGGTAGGCTGACTGCAGAAATGGCTGTGTTTGGCCCCTATACACACTTCTCTGCAATGCGCCCCACCTCCTCTGGCAAGGCTAGACTGGAGCTTGAGATGTTAGCCTAAGCCAGTAGGAAGTACTCAACCTTCCTAATGCCAGGACCCTTTAATATAGTTCCTCATGTTGTGATGACCCCCAGCCATAAAATGATTTTCATTGCTACTTCGTAATTGTAATTTTGCTACTGCTATGAATTGTAATGTGAATATCTGTGTTTTCCCATGGTCCTGGGCAACCCTCGGGAAAGGGCTGTTTGACCCCAAAGGAGTCACCATCCACGGGTTGAGAACCACTGGTGCAGAGCAGGGGATGTTGTAGCGTGATCAAACCTCAGCTGAAAAGGACTTGAAGGTCTTGTGTGGACTCCTGAAACACTGCTACTTCCTTACAGCCACAAGGTATGCCAGCCTAGGACCTTCCTGGTGATCACACGTGTCCTGATTGGCTCTGCCCTGCCAGCAAACCCTGGCACCCTACAACCCAGAGCTGCACCCCCAAAGTTACCCATTCTAATCGTGATAAACTCGCTCACTCAAGGCATGGAGGGCTAGATAACCAACTACTGTCTTCAGCCACTAAACTGTAGGGGTAATATGTGTTGTGTTTTAGAAAAAGGAAAAGATGCCAGGGATCTGTTTGGTGGAGGTGCGGTATGGTGTGGGGGAGGGGATGTCTCTGTGGGCCCATGCTGAGGCATCCCTTCCCCCTGAGGTACCAGCCATAAGACCAAGTAGAGTATAGAATAGAGTTCATGTAGGGCATGGGGATGGGAGTTGAGGGGGCAGTAGACACAGAGGGAAACAGTGATGGGTGGGGGGAGGGCGGGAGGGAGGGAGGGGGGGAGGGAGGGAAAGAGAGAGAAAGGAGGAGAGGCATAGAGGCTGGCCATAAGCAAGTGGGAAGAGAGAAGGGACAGGAATGGGGAGGAAGGGGGAAGAGGGCGTAAGGGACAAGAAAAGAAGAGGAGAGGAGAGGAGAGAAGAGGGAGTGTGAAGGGGACAAACAGCCCCTTTTACAGTGAGTCAGGCCTAGCTGGCTGTTTCGAGGTAACTATGAGGTGGAGCCTAGACAAAATGCCAACAGTGTGCTACACAGCTAACTCATTCGCTTACTGTCGCACAAATGGGAGCAGAGGCACGGCCATGCCAGTGGAGGTGCAGCCATGCAGGTAGTGTGTGCTCAGCATGGCAGCTCACCTCATCCTGCACAAGGTCACCAGGACACTAAATCCTACTGCTGACATAAAAAAGGAAGTCAATAGAGGAAACTTCCAGAAAGGCTTCTTAATTAAGCAGAAGGACATCATTCCTAGTTTGAAGAGTGAAGGTGACTTAATGGCCTTAACTGAAGTGTCTTTGGTCAAGATGGACACAGGGGGCTGGATGCTCTGAGGTGGTAGGTTATTTTCCTGATTATATTGTGGAGGCATTATCCCAGGCTGGTTGGGGCATGTGGGGTTTTTAAATGTCTAGGGTCAGCCGGGTGGCGGTGGTGCACGCCTTTAATCCCAGCACTTGGGAGGCAGAGACAGGCGGATTTCTGAGTTCGAGGCCAGCCTGGTCTACTGAATGAGTTCCAGGACAGCCAGGACTACACAGAGAAACCCTGTCTCGAAAAATCAAAAAAAAAAAAAAAGTCTAGGGTCTACGAAAGCAAAGGCTTATGTACAAGCATATCCCTCATCTTCAAACTAGCAAGTCACCTGCGCCAAGTTTCTCCACAGGGCAATGCTAGACCACACCTGGCCACGGAACTCATGCCTGCTGTCCCTGCCCTGTCAGTCCCCCTCATGAGGATCACAGAGAGCCTCTTACACAAGTGTCCTCTGTCCCTCTGCCTCCTGACCCAGCCGGTGCTCTCAGAAGTCACGTGCAACCCGTCCCTCCTCTCAGGAACTACGAGTAACAAACTGCCCTGCACTGTGCTAGTCCCGGACCTACTGGCCTTGCCACACCTAAACAATCATGCTTCTGGATTCTCTCCAGTGAGAGAAACAAACTTTCTTCTCCAACTCACAGCTACATACAAGAGCTGTCTAGGCAGGAGCTGCTGTCACCAGGATGCCATTTCATGGTGATTTGAGTAAATGTTGTCTTCCATAGGTTCAGGTTTCTGAACACTTGGTCCTTGGTTGGACATGGTGGTCATGGAGGTCATAGAAGCTTTAGGAAGTGCGTCGCTGGGCTGGGGGTGGGTTCACAGCGTTGCCTTACCTCCAGTTCCCACTCCCTGTTCTCTCTGTGTGGCTGAGGATGGGATCTCTCTGCCTCCTGCTCTTAAGACTGTGCCCCCCCAGTCTTAGTTTGATTTCTATTGCTTTGATAGACTACAGCTCAAAGAGGTCTGGGGTGGGAAGGGTTCATTTGTTTTGTAAGTCCCAACCACTGACCAGCATGAAGGGAAACTGGGCCAGGAACTCAAGCAGGACAGGAACCCGGAGGCAGCAACAGTTGCAGAGGCCACAGAGGGGCTTACTTAGCCTGGTTTCTCATACACCCCAGGACCCTGTGCCCAAGGGTGGTACCACACATAGTGGGCTGGTCCCTCCACATCACTCACTAAGAAAATGCCCCACAACTCACCTACCGGCTAAGCTGATAGAGGCATTTTCTCCACTCAAGTTCCCTCTTCCAGATGACTCCAGCTTTCATCAAGATGTCAGAAAAGCTAATGAAGATATTCCCCACTGTTATGGCTCTTAGCCCTCTGGTACCATAAGCCAAAACTCTTTAGTCCTTAAGTCACTTTAGGCCATGGAGTTTTATCACAGCAACAAAAAGTAAGCAATACGCCACCCTTGCTGATGACAAGGTCGGTAGCAGGGCAGGCCCTTGGTCTTGTCCTGTCACCACAGGTCTTCCCTGCTCCTCCCCTATTAATATGGATCTTGGCCACATTAACTATTATTTATTTAATGATTTATTATTTAATAAGTAATTATAATGATTAATATTTAGTTAGTGACTTCCTTTACCCAATGGGATATTAACAGAAACAAGACAGTCTGAGCCTCAGCTCTGAGAGGCACCCCTTCACTCTGCCACTCTCAAGGGCTTTTTGTCATTGATTGTTCCAGAAGAAACACAACCATTGGTCCAAGGCAAGGGTGAGACACACACACACACACACACACACACACACAGAGAGAGAGAGAGAGAGAGAGAGAGAGAGAGAGAGAGAGAGAGAGAGAGAGAGAGAGAGCAGAACCAGCCAAGCCCCAGAGCTGAGCCTGGGCCGGTGACTGAGTTAGTAAAACAAGGAAGACATACCTGTTGTTACAAGGAGAATTTGTTGTCCTGGCTATTCCTGACTGAATCAGTCGGCACAGTGGCAATTTACAAATACTGACTGATTTCTAATTTCTTCATTATTTACCTAAGGCTCTCTTAGCTATTGGAAACTGCTAGGAATGTCACAGCTGCACTTCACAGCGTCACGTGTGTCCAGAGCGGCAGTCTAGGGGCTTCCTTGGGGACCCGAAACGCAACTCCCAGCCCTGCCATCTGACACAAAAATCATAATCCACAACTGAATGGGTGCCACTCTCCTGCCATCATCACAGAGTTGTAAATATCTCGGGTACAACCACTGCACCAACAGGCACAGACAGACAGAGATGCACTCTTGGGTCACTGGCTACCCAAAGCATTCTCTGACAGAGTCAGGGTAGATCTGAGTCTCAGCGCAAGGTCGCCTAATTAAGCTGTGTCAGCAGAGGCCTGGCTGAGCAGCACACACACCCCTCCGTGACCCTGCCCCCACCACACCCCCATGTACCTGTACCTGGTATGTTTTAGTCAGTCTGTGTGACACCAGCCTGAAGTTCTGGGTTCCTGTTTTGTAGATGAGAGAAATGAGGTTTGTGGGACCCCATGGGGCCCAGTTTCCTGTCACCCTGTCCCATCTCCTACCCCCTTCTCCTTCTCTCACTTCATCTGCAGTGTCTGGACTGTTCGATTCATTGAGCCAGGTACCCCTAGGACCTTTGCACGGCCTCTTGGCTCCTCTCATCTCCTTCAGGTCCTTGTTCAGGTGCCATTTTTCTCACACAGGTCAGAATGGAAGAAGAATGGCACTCCCCCCCCCCACCGTTGCCCTCATGCTATTTTCCTTCACAGCACTTACTCCGGGGGTGGGGGGGGAGAGGGGACGGACTCTGAAGGCAAGCCTTTGAGCATACTGTCTGACAAGGCTGGGCTTCGATCCTGTCAGGAGGCAGGAGAAGCCTGATATGGATGGAGCCTAAGGCCCAGTGCAGCCGTGTCGGGCGCCCAGTAAATCAGAGAATGAACAAGGCTCAGAGGAGCCTGCAGAGTCACAGCTAGCCTTGTTCCCGCATGAGGTGGAGCCTGTGGGCTCAGCCTCCAGCAGCAGCCTGTCTGTACCTGTAATTAACTAGCACCCTGGCTTCTTTCTGCTGGTGCTCTGAGCTGTAAGCGCTGAAAGACACTGTAGCAATCTCATCTTAATAGCTCCGCTGTACAGGAGCAAGGAGGATGGGGGAGTCGTCTACGATTTTCTCTCTTGCTCTTTTCAAAAGACCTTTATTTAAAAAAAATCAGATATATATTAGAGCAAAAATAGTGAGAGAGAATCAGTCAATCTGGCATGTCAAGTCAATGACAAGCATTTGCCTTCGTGCAAAAATGCTCTGGCCACAAGGGTCACGTCACTCTGGGAGGTTGGGGGAGGGGGTAGTCGACTTCCATTGTAACAGAGCAGCCCTGTCTGTGGTCCCGAGATGCACAGCGTCTTGGGGAGCTCACTCTCAGCTCTCATCATAGGCAGCGTTTCACAGACCCATCCGCATCTCTCATTCAGCCCCTCCTTGCCCCTCATAGACGTGCCCAAAGCTCTCAGACTATGTGATGCACACAGTACTCTGCAGAGCTGGCATGCCTCCTTCTGAACCGTGTGTCACGGGCATCAGTGATTGTCACTGGTACCCAGGGCTCCCCGCTGTCTGGGAGGAATAATTGAGGACACAGAAGCAGCTGGCTCTTCACAGACATGCTTCGCTCCAGAGAGTTGATGACCCTTGCCACTGGGTGGACCAGGAGCACCAGTCAGTGCCAACTGAGTGCCTCACAGACTCTTGGCCCATCTTGCTCCTCTACTTAACTCAGGGCTGTGGAATCCTCCCTCTACCTCCGGAGAAAACAAGGCAAAGAATTCCTCTCCTTTTTTGGTAAAGAAAGTTTCTGCTGAATAAACACACCCTTAGGCTCTCCCAATCTGCACAGACAAGCAATTGCTAGAATAGTGCTAAGTGGCCCTGTGCTTCTCTACTGGGGACCAAGGAGCTGATCATCTCTGCAGATCACTGTGGCAGGCCTTGCCCTAGACACTTGGCCATGCCTGAAGGCCACAGCCAGCCTGGAATATGGATTCTGGAAGCAAAGCAGAATGCAAGGCAGAGTCCCCGGCAGGATTCACATCTGCCCTGCTGGGTTCGCTCAGTGCTGTGAAAGAGTAACAGGAGAAAGCATCAGGTCCATCACAGGCATGGAACACCGGGTCGCCCCATCAGATACCAGACAACCTGAGTGTCAATAGACAACTGGCCCCTCTGGGGCACAGGGGATGTAACTACCATGGGAAACAGAGGTGCTGAGGACCAGGGTAGAGGACTTTCTTTCCATCCTTGAGATGGGCACCGACTCTGTCCCCTAGCTGGGCTCAGGTGCCACCTCAGCAAGTTGGAACATCTGAGGAGCCTTGGCAGAAGATGGGGAGCTGGCACCACACCCCACCAGACTGCCTGTCATGAGCTATTCCTGGAATTCTCCTGTCACGTGGTGCAGACACCCAGGGCCCCTGGCTTGAGGGCTGTGCCCAAGCCATGCTTCTCAGAGTTAGTCCTGGAAGGGGTCATGCCTGCAGCACCTCAGAGCAGCTTCCATGTAAAATTAGTGATAGCAAGGAAAAGCAGCGTGGAGATGTGAATCTGGCTTTGCCACACGATGGCTGTGTCTCCTTGGACAAGGTTCTCAATGTCTCTAAGCATGCTCCTTGAAGAGGGATACTGCAGGAATAAACACAGGCTGATTTGTGGGGAAAGTTACTTGTACCATATGATGGAATTTCCAATCAGGGGATAGTTGCTAATTTTGTTTAAACACAGGCCATCTCTGACCCCACTTTACACTCCCAGGGATTTGGTTCACAAGTCTGACCATATCCAGAGAGACCCCCTCAGCTCCAACAACTGTCACTAAACAGCTGGGCATCTGGAAGGCCAGCAACCGGCAGGCCTTGGTCTCTGTTCCCAGCACGGTGGTGTGGCTGGAGGTGGAGGAGGTGGCTCTGAGGCTCACTGACACTGAGACAGCAGCTGGGTGTGGGAGGCACCCTGGAGGCTGGTGACTGACTGCCAGGCTATGCTGAGCCCGCTGGGCAGCTGGCTTCTCCCACAGGTTCTGTTTCCTAGAGCACTGAACGGGGTACTGGCCTGCGTTGAGGGTGAGGTTCTTGTATGCACCAGGATGAGGGTTTCTCCAGGCTGCTGCCATCCTTTATGGTGCCTGAGCCCACATGGGAGCTGCAGAACCCTGAGGACATCGGCAGCTGCCTCTAAGTTGACTGCTCAGGCCAGAGTTAGCAAGCTGCTTCTCCGGGCACGTCTTAGTGTGTCTGTGTTCATACTGAGCAGACAGAGAGGCAGTTCATGCCAATCTGTTCTTCCCATGGTTCCTGCATATCCTTCTCAATCACACCTCGGGCAGGGACCCCTGGGGTCAAGCTCTCTGAAGGCCTCGAGTGTATATAGCTTCTCTCTCATGTGTATAGCTTCTCTCTTGGGTGTCCAGCCAGGCACTAAGGGCTCTTGGCACCCCAGGACATCACTCATGAGGCTAGGTCCTCTTATCACAGTAGGAGCAATAGATGTGACCCTAAGAATGCAGTTACACTCTGAGAGCTGATCCTGCCACAAGCTGCTGGCTCCCCTCTCCTGGTCAAGGGGGGCATGGATCCATCACCTGCCCCCTACTTAACTTGCAGAGCAGAAATCAAGGGAACGTTTATGAAGGTCTTCAGAGCATATGTCCCAGCAGTGCTACAGGCAAGTTGGTGACATTACCAGCAGAGGCCTAGGAAGCACCCTGTCTGCCCAGATGCCAGTCTGTTCCACTTGAGGACCAGCTGGGTACCACCCTGCCCCCTTTTTCCAGCCCTCCACTCATCCCTGCTTGTCCCGAACGTTGGCAGAGGCCCAACCATTTATTTTTAGTTGTTGATGTGCTGGCCACTTCCTGGCCACGTGCTACAGTTTGAGCCCTGTGGCAGAAAGACTCAGCCCGCAAAACACTATCCCTTTAGCAGGTCTTCAGCGTGCACTCCACACAAATGTGTGGGCTCCCTGAGGGTGTGTTTAAACAGAGGCAGCCTCATTCTGCCCTTTTGATGTTCCTTTGAGGAGTTCAGGGCCATCCATCTGAAGCAAAATCCTGCTTCACAGGTAGCTATTGCAAAGCAAGGAGCATGGTGTTCAGGCCCAGGGCCAAACCTGTGGTTTCAGTTGTTAGGGACCTGAAGAGCATTCTCACCCCTGAGGATGAGAAGAGGAGAAGCCTCCTTGTGGAGCCACTCTGCAGAAGGAGCTGTACACAGACTGACAACTGCCCCAGACATTCAGGAAGTAGGGACAGAGAGCTAGGCCCTTATCTGGTAACAGGAACAGTGGAATGTTCTCCCAGCTTTGGCCTGAGAAGCTGCCCCTCACCTCACCAGCTTCCCTCCACCTCCTAAGTAGTGTAAGAAGATGACATTGTGTCCCACTGCTTGGTGACTGCGGATAGACACATGCTCCACCTTCTGTGACTGCCTTTAGGAAAACATTCAGGATTTAGAAGCAGGACAGAGTCCAGGTCCTTGTTACCTAACGAGGATGCAGGGGTTTAAATTTAGACTGTGTGTGTGCACGGTGGGGAGCCAGCTCTGTGGAGCTGCAGTGGCACATGTGTGGACACACCCAGTGGATCGTCTGAGTCAGCTCAACAGCCAGGGGAGAGTCGAGAGCTGAAGGAAAGGGCCCCACAAGGGACAGTGCCTCCAAATGTATGTCCTGCCTGTTTTTAATTGTATTTCAAAATAGGGTTTCACTCCATAGACTAAAGCAGGGTAGCTTTGAGCTCAAGATCCTCTTGCTTTGGCCTCCTATCTGATGGGGCAGGCACTCCTCTGGAGATCTATGGATGGCCTGGGTAACTCCATTTTATCCAAGTTTTAGCTAATTCCATCTTATGCTTTGTCCAGTTGTTCCCTAGTCCCTGCTAAGCACACAACCTGCTAAATAGAATATTGTCATGCATATGCACTTGAAGGTTTTGGAAAGTCCATTGTCTTACATCATAAAATAAATTGTTTTTAGTCAACTGAACTGAAACTTTTGAAACTTCAGTCCCTGACCTGCCTCTGTGTGATGTAGTTGTGGTTTTGGCTTTATAAACCCTTCCCTCCCTCTCCAGAGTTGAGAGTTCTTTCTTTGATGAGCTTGCTCTCAGCCACTGGCAAATAAAGGGCTCTCCTCCATTTGACTTTTAGGTGGCATTCTTGTGTCTTCCGTGGACACAAGATCTGGAGGCCTGAATGAGATTTTTGCCACTCGAGGGGCTCAGCCTCACTCTGAGTCTCGCTGGTTTGGTGAACTGTTACAGAGGAGGTGACACCCCTGAAACATTCCAGGTCCAGGTAACTCACACCAGGGCCAGAGAGTCCCAGAATGACCACTATGTTTCCCAACATCAAAACTGACCAAGTCCTCATGGGCCTCTTAGGGAGTAGGTTTTGACATTTTTGTCTGGGTTAGTCTCTTGTATGGCAGCGAATATGGACAGGGACTCTTCCCTAGCACCTCCCTGTAGGAGTCAAGACACTGAGAAATCCTGGTTGGCAACTTCTGATTAAATGCTTGTCTTATATACATATATACACACACACAAACACATACACACACATATATGCTATTTATTAGGATGGCTTACAGGCTGTGGTCCCACTAATCCAACAATGGCTGCTAAGGAACAGAAGGCCCAAGAATCTAGTAGTTGTTCAGTCCACAAGGCTGGATGTTTTAGCTAGTCTCCAATATATGCTGGAATCCTGAAGAAGTAAGCTCTAATGGCAGGGAAGGAAGGGGCTTGCTAGCAAGAGTAAGAGCAAGCAGGCAAAGACAGCAAGCTTCCTTCCTCCCTGTCTGTGGTGGTTTGAATATGCTTGGCCATTGGAGTGACATTATTTGGAGGTGTGGCCTTATTGGAATAGGTGTGGCCTTGTTGGAGGAAGTGTGTCACTGTGGGGGTGGGCTTTGAGACCTTCCTTCTAGCTGCCCAGGAAACAGTCTTCTAGCAGCCTTTGGAACAAGATGTAGAACTCTAATGCTTCCATGCTTCCTGCCTTGATGATAATGGACTGAACTTCTGAACTTGTAAGCCAGCCCCAGTGAAATGTTTATAAGAGTTGCCTTGGTCATGGTGTCTGTTCACAGCAGTAAAACCCTAAGACAGAATCCTTTATACAGGCTGCCAGCAGAAGGTGTGTCCCAGGTTAAAGGTGAATCTTTCCACATCAAAGCATCTAGATTAAGGGTACATCTTCCCACCTCGAAAATCTGTCTTAGAAGTGGGTCTCCTCACTTCAAAGTGATTTAATTAAGAGAAAAAATTTCATAGGTGTGCCCAGCCATTTGAGTTTTAGTTAATTCAAGATGTAATCCAGCTGACAACCAAGAATAGCCATCAAAGTCCCTTTCCCTGATTTCCCTTGGGACCAGAAAACTTGCTCTCTCTCTGAGCTCATTTTGGCTTAAAGGCAACTGGAAGCTGACCCAGGGTCTCCCTTCTTCCTTTGGGAAGAGTTTTTCTGTCTTCTTGGTCTCTGCTCTGTGAGGGGTGACCACCTCTTTTCTGATGTTGTGAGTCTGGTAAACTCCAAGTGTCTCCCTCCCTCTGCTCCCTTCTCATTGCCCCCACTTTTCATTGTCCACCCCTCCTGTACCCCACTACACCATACCCAGTCTTCCTCTCCAACATTGTTTCTTGGCTGCTCCCTTCTCCTCCCTGAAAGGGTAAAGATGAGACGATATCTCTCTCCCCTCTTCTCTCAGATCTCAACCCCTCATCCTGGCCACTCAGCTCCCACTTACAGTCTTGCTAGAGCCAAAACCGAGTCAACTCCCTGCCACATTCTCCCATAGGGCTCCTCCAGCCAGTTGGGAGTGTTTGAGCCCTGTATGGTAAGGTCCCAGCCAAGGCAGGACAGCCTGTGGTGCAGGGCACGTTGGTGACTGTGGGAAGTGCTATGGCAGGAGCTGCAGGGCAGCAGCAAACACTGAGCAACACTCTCGTCCTCCTTTCTGGTTGGGAGATCCTAGTCATCCAGGCAACTTTGCCAGCTAGTGAGGATGGGGCCCCCTCAGAGTTGCTGAGGGGTGTGTGGCCAGTTTTTCTGTGTGAGAGAGTACATATGCTGCATGGCTTAGGCAGCAGACTGGAGAGGGAAGCTATGCTGGGTCCTTTCTCCTGGGTCTCCAAGCCAGCTTTCTTTGAGATAGGATGCTCTTTCTGTTCTTTGGACGTTTTTTGCCCTCTGCCCGTTTTCTGCCTGTGCTTTGGCCCCACCAAGCCTGGAGGACTCTTGCTTTTGTTTCAACCACTTCTGCGTTCCTTGGATGTCTGCTTTTTAAAAATTATTTTCTGTTTAATGGTCTCTGGGTTACAGGTACTTATTAGTTTAAAAGGGCCAAACTGAAGAAAAAATAGAAGAGGCTTGACCCACAAAAGAACCAAGAGTCATGCTTCATGAGTCATTATATTATCCTGCAACATGACATCTTTACAAGAGGAGGAAAACTTATTACACTTTTCAGATTGTCTGTCCCCATCTGCAGACACACATTAAATTGGTTATGGATATGTAGATCACTGTGTTCAGTCTTAAGAAGAAATAAATGCCTTTTTGGTGTGAATTATATTGAGAAATGGTCACATGCTGATTTAGTTCACTGAGAAGCTGGCTCTGCAGGTTGTAGCCTGCCCTCTTTAGACCCAAGTATGTTTGTCTCAGTTTTCCCCAAAGCTTCCCTGTCCTGCTGCCCTGACTCTGTGACAAGGAAAAGGAGAACAATAGAGAGCCCAAGAAGAATGCACTTGTGAGCAGCCAAGAGGCTACTATTGCTTATCCTGGGGCATAAAGATCCCTGTAATAAAACCGGCCAACAAGACGCTCACACACACAAGGATTAAAAGGGATCTTATGTCTGAAATATCTCAATAACAACTGCAGCATCACAGTCAGCCAAATTCTGTGAGATGCTGTAAACATCAATTGAATGATTATGATAAATAACCATATGCCGCATAGGTCAGAGAGCCTGTCTTATGTTTTCTATAAGGTTTATCCAGAAACGCACAAGGCCCACTGCTTTAACAGAATGTACACAGCTAATATGAATTTACTGCATTATCTTATGTGCATAATTGGGATTTTAAAATTAAGATGATGTTGTCCAGTAACTTCTAAGCCAAACAACTGCCATCTTCATAATTTCAGCTGTGCCTGCTCAAAATAATCACAACTGGGCTTATTCAATGTTAATATTAATTCAGGAAAGGAGATAGGCAAGGTCACTGACCCCTCACCTGAGTGTCTGGATACTCCTCCCAGCTACTTACATGTCATTTGGCCCTAACTGCACAAAGCCTCCAAGTTTTCTGGAGAAAGTAGCATGTACAGGCTAGAAAGATAAGAATAGAAGGGGTGTGTCCACCAATGCAGCTCTGGAAAAACTGATATATATAATATGTATATATATATATATGCCTCATGTATTTATTTTTAATTGTTTAATCAATGAGGCTTTATATGCAAGGGTTATGGTGGCTGGATGTAATTACAGACGTTGAGCTCGCTGAAGAACCCCGCCCCCCTTCTGGGTTCTCCTTTACAAAAATGTTTTCTCATTCAAGGTTATTAATACCGCTAAATCTCTTACTGAGATGCAAGTCTTCTCTCTTGGGATCAGTGAGACCATGAAAGTTATTTTAGATATGATAAATTATATAAATAAAGATAGAGACAAAACAATAAAAGCTTGAAACCAAGTCACAAAAGGTCTGAACATGTGCCACAGGGGCTTATGGAGGATGAGACTTAGAGATAAAATACTTAAAATCTGTTAACATTCACAAGGTTCTAACGATGCATTCGTGTAATAAAAACCAGCTAGAAAATGCTGACTCAGCGACGTCTTTGCTAACTCTGCTAAACCTGACATGTGGAGATGCCCAGTTATAACAGCTACTGTGGCAAGAATCAACTGTACACTGTTTATTCTTGTAAATCCTCCTTATGAAAACCGATCTTACTCTTCTCTCCTGTAATTATAGTCTTTGGGATAAAATGAGCTATTTAATAGTAAAGACCTGTTAAATTCATTTACATTTTGTAAACTTAACACTATAAAAGGATCAGGAAAATAAATTCCCAGTTTTCCATGATCTGTATATTTGGTTTAAAGTTTATTTTGGTACTAAAAGAGCATTAGTTCAAAATTTGTAACTTTTGTTTAAAGATTTATTTATTGTATGTATGTGAGTACACTGTCACTTTCTCAGACACACCAGATGAGGGCATCGGATCCCATTACAGATGGTTGTGAGCCACCATGTGGTCGCTGGGAATTGAACTCAGGACCCCTGGAAGAACAGTCAGTGCTCTTAACTGCTAAGCCATCTCTCCAGCCCCCAAATTTGTAATTTTTAAGACTCAAAAATCTTAAAAGGAATAAATTATCTTAGTATATAAAAACTGTATTCTGTGAGAGTTAGATTTATTGTAAACCATTAGAACAAATGATAAAAAAAAAAGAATGGTGTTTAACTGCCCTCCACATGCCTAGAATTATGTCATACAGATGTGATTCGTTTCCAGGGACAAGACTGAAGGGAAATGCCAGTTTTCATCTCCCATTACATACCTTCTTTATGTTAAAGGTAAGCCTAAAGCAGCGAACGCAAAGCAAGTCTAAAAGTAAACTTAAAAGTTTGTTTAATATAAAATAATATTTAAAATATTATATTGTAAAAACTGGTTATGCAAAGAAAATTAGACTTTCCATTTAAATGCTTGAGTAGAACGGGTTAGTTTTATAATACACTTACATGACAGGCCACTCCCTGGGCTCATGAAGTACCCTCCCCCTCTATGGGACATGGGCCTCCATCAGAGTAAATTGCATGCTAGCTAGCCTCATTACAGGACAGGGTGGCATGGGGAAAGAAGACTCCCCCGTCTGGTTGTATAGGGCTAGCTGGGAAAACCTCGAAAGCTACAGAGACAACACATTACTCCTCACAGTCCCATGGCAGGGGTAGGGCGGAGAAGGGGGTGAGGTGTAGGCGGAGAAGGGGGTGAGGTGTAGGCGGAGGGATTCTCTCACACAGTGGGGGATCTTAGAGTCTGCACCCATATCCTAAATGACTCAAGCAATGGAGAGGCAAATAGCAACTCCTCCTTGCTGACTGTCTCCTGAACATGAGGCTACTGTGACCTTGTGCCTAAGCCTGCCACCCAACTGGTGTGGGAACTGCATCCTGTTCAATTGGCTGTGCCCCTCACCCTGGCTTTCAGTTCCTCCCCTTAGCAAAGCTAATCCCAGGGCTGAACAGTCAATTTCTGACTCTGTAAAGTCCTAGGGCAATTTTAAATAAAAGACCGAGGCTCCGCCACAGGGCCAGTCAGCACAACCACAGAACTATGGGCACCCACTTAAACCCTAAGTTACAGCTGTCATCCAGGTAATCGATCACATCCTGGTAACGCAATGCTGTCAGAGGAGGAGGTCTGGACTGTCAAAGTCCACCCATGCCAGACTCTCCATGCCACTCTTCATGGACCACTGGGCCTGGCTCTCATTGCAAACCTGGTCTATGCACGGCTGAAGTTTGATCATGCTCCTGGTAGGGTTAGTCACAATGGCTCCCCAGGCTGGGACTCTGACTCAAAGAATTGCTACTAGCTCTGCTATATCTGGGAATAATAGATCTGTTACCAAAAAAAAAAAAAAAAAAAAAAAATCTTTAATGAGTTACGCCTGGCTATGCATCCAAATAACAGTTGGCCCTTGTATATGATATAAATATTTTTCCTAAAAATAAACAGAGCCTTACAACTCTGTAAAAGGCTTAAATCTACTAGCTGCTGAGAAGGAGAGACCAACAATTTCTGGATCCATAGCTGGCTTGATTGGCATCATAGCTGACCACCTTACTCCTGGGCTCCCAAGCTCCTCTCGCCCTCCTCCCCTAGGTCTAATGACTCAGTCCTGCTTATTTAACTGGCTGTTTAACTTCATCAAACAGCGCACAGCATTTGTTAAATTAATGTACCTAAGGGCTCAATTGTATAACCCCTTGTATAATGAGTCAATGAGTTGATTCTCCCTAAGAGCCACCGGCGGGGGATCCACCACCAGGGTGACTCCCCTTTGCCCTAGTTTTAGCCACTTCCATCTGTGCTCTCTACAACTCCAGCCCCCAGTCCCCCAGCCCCCAGCCCACTCTTCGAAGTATATTCTCACACCTGCAGCTCTGGGAGGTCCACTGTTTTACAACATAAAACAAATCGATTTAATCAACTGAACCGAAACTTCTACCCCTGGCCTGCCTCTGATGTGATGAAATTGTGGTTTGGGCTGACACATAAAGGCTTCTCCGTCAGACTTTAATCCAGTGGCATCTGTGTCTACGGTGGAAGCAGCTCCTGTCTGTGTGTGTCCAGCTGCATGTCCCTTACCGAGTTCACTCAGTCCCTGATCTGAGCTCAGCTCCCAGAGTACTCCTGAGACCTGTTCCTTTTCTCTTATCCCCCCCCCCCCGAAACTCATCCAGAAAGGAAACCCCAGCAGTGGGAGACTTGGAGATGAAGCTAAACTGAGGACAGTATCCTCAGGGCGGAAATCTGTTTGCCATTGTCACAGACATCACTGTCACACCTGGCCTCAGTGGCCATACTGGCAGCAGAAAGGGTGAGAGATGGAAAGTGAAAAGGAGAATCAGGTCCAATACCGGAGGAGCCATGTCCAGCTGGGACAAACACAAGACCAGGACACTAAAAATACACCCACTGGTAAATGCCATCCTGAAGCAAACCATGGATACAAGATTCTGGAGCAGGTGTGTGTATGTGTGTGGGGGGTGGTTATTGATCGAGGTGTGAGCTGGGCTCCACCGTGCTGGCCAGAGCATGGGTGTTTGAGGGTGGCTGGCCACTGGAGAGGCTGCTGCCTAGCCCCAGCCAGTGCTTAAACTCTCAAAAGTTCTGATTCTTGCACAAATCGTGTGTTGAGAAAGGGCTAGAACACCCTGGCCAGGCTCTGTTTAACATGGCTGGGATAGCAGCTAGCATTCTCCCTGACCCCTGGGGCATCCTAGCAGGTACACTGATAGGAGTTGGCCACAATTTTGGCATCAGTACCATCTTCATCCTCCTGGGCTTGGTTTAGCCATCTCCAAACTTTAGCTATACCTTTGTCAAGCCTATGCCTCTACATGTCACTCCTGTAATGGGCTATATCACACACACACCCTTAGGAGCAGAACCTTGTCTAGCTATGAAACTTCGGCCTGGTTTCTTCCAAGCTGAATTTTCCACTTTTGAATAGGAGCAGGTGGCCAGGGCTTTTGACTTGCTACACTGCCTCTAGTTCTGGGTCTTCTCTCCACTAGGAGGCTTAATGTGTTTGGGAGGAGCCCTGTCAGTCCTCTCTGCAGTAACACTGTGTTTAGCTGTGATTTTCCAGTGCTCAGAAAGCCTTCCAGACAACACTGCTGTTGAGGTTAGTAAGCCTTCCCCAGTGAGCCCCTCTCTTCTCAGGCGCAGAAACCCATCTTTGACATGCCCCGAGGAGAGAGCAGGCCTTTCTTTATAAATGGATGGCAGGCTGCAGCTCTTTTGTGCTCCACAAAGCCTAAGGGCCTGGGGGAAGGGAAGCAGAGGAGCTGCCCAGGCCGGGGCACAAGGGCACCAGGGTAGGGGTAGCTTCTCCCGACCTCCTCCACCATCTTTGTGATGTCTCCCTGTGCTGCACAACTGGCTCCTGGGTGTCTTAGCCACAGGCCTGATATTCAGAGTACACGGAGTGAAGGACGGGAGGAGCTGGAAGAGCCTGGGCCACCTCAGGCCACAGTTCTGTGCTGCCCTGCTGAGGCCACGCAGGCCTGCATTTCACCAGCTGTGTGCCTCTCTGCCACAGTAGCTGGACCTTCTTCCAGTGCTGCCATAAGTCACACCAGGCAAGGTTTGAAAAGGTCCTCGTCAAGACAATCAGGAGCAAAATAGCTGTTAATTAATGATTGTTAATTAGATAGAAAAATCATCTCATGCTGTGATTGGTCTTAGTTTTAATTAAAACTCAAACTCCAGAGTTCAAGTGGTTCTTGAGCCTCAGCATCCTGGGGTGGGTGGAGCCCAGCGCCCAGCTGAGGAATCTTATAAATACCCACCGAGGTGAGCAACCTTGCCTGGACTGTGAAAGGGGCACCATGGGGACTAAGACGTATAACTGACAGCATGACCGTGGTATGGTCAAGTAACAAGTATAACTTGACTAAGGTATGGTTAAGTAACATACTTAAACTGACAACATGACCGTGGTATGGTTAAGGAGATGGTTTTATTATAGACATGAGGAGAAACAAGTAGAGGCTTCTGAAAGAGTCTAGAACAGGGAGAGAAGGCAGTAGCTGAGCATGGTCAGCAGGCTGGACCTGACCAGGAGAGAAGCCAGGGGGGGAGAGAGAGAGAGGGAGAGGAAG